>NC_053154.1:197213312-197390023 GCF_016835505.1 Polypterus senegalus
GTTGGACAGTTCTTAACCCAATTTTAGTAGTTTCTGCAATCTCCTTACATGTTTTCTCTGCTTGCCAAGGATTTGACCCTTCTCAAACAGACTAACATCTTTTCCACGACCATGAGATGTGTCTTTTGACATGGTTGTTTAAGAAATGAGAAGCAACTCATTGCACCAGTTGGTTAAATAAAGTGTTGCCAGCTGAAAGATAATTGCCCAAGCAGTAATTATCCAATAGGAGGCTCGACTAGTGGCGACTTTTTTTTTTGGCCATGCAGTTAATATATAAGACATTAGGCCCGTTACAATAACGGTGCGCTAGAACAGTAGTGCATAAACATTAGTAGGAACAGTCTATATTAAATGGCAAGGGACCTTGACCTCATTCTGTTTCTTGTCTTAATTTTTTTTTTGTCAAAAATATTTTTGCAAGAAGCCTAAAGTAAAATAACAATAAAAATAAAATAGAAACGTATGACAATACAGCAAGTATAATTAATATTGCCTTGTGTAGTGTAAAACTTTGTAACAATCTGTAAGACACAATATCTGAAGAAGATATTTAGGTAAAATTTTCTATTTTTTCACCTCATGAAATTTTTCTATACAATTTAATTATACGTAGACAACATTTCTTGTAAATATTCTGTCTGAGTTTGGGAACAGTTTGCCTTGTTCAGGACCATCTAAAACCTTGACAACAACATCTGGAAAACTTCTAACTGTTGATAATGCAACATATAACAGACCATGGGTGAATACTGGTTCTGGCAAGTAAATGTCAACTTTTTCTAAGGTTTGCTCTTCAGAGTCTTTCTATTTCAGCGTTTTTCTGACGGTCATTTTGTTTTTCTTCAATCTATCTATTTGCTCGTATTTTTCTTTGTCTTTCAGCCTTTCTTTTCTCGATGTTTACTTTTTGAGCTAACAGTTCTTCTGGGAGATGTTGCTTATATAGGATTTGATTGTGTCCTTTGTCCTACTTGACGTGCCCTTTTTTTTTGGGTGGCATGTTGTTAGTAGATACATCCGAAATATTTTCTGTTACACTAATACTGGCTTGTATGTGGCTGTAATATGCGTCAATGTATTGTGTGTCTTTAATTTTCTCTCGCAATAATACTGGTTTGTATTCCCGTATAATGCCTGTAATTTTCTCTGACAATAATACTTGCTTTGATGTCCGTAATATGACTTTAATTTTCTGTCACAACAGTGGGCAATCAGCAGAGTGTCCCCAGCAACCAATGTAATGTGTGGCGTGTAGCTGATAATCATGCCCATGGCGTCTCCCCAGCAAGCATTTTAATCTGTGCTGGCATGCAGCTGATTATTGTATGTGTGGTGTCCCCCCAGCAACGGATTTTATGTGCGTGGCCGCGACTACCCAATCAACTTGAACACAACACATCCTCCAAATACGAACCTGATTGAAAGAAATAATGATAATCAAATCCTCGATGACAGCAACACTCATAACAGTCACAAAACAATTACATCGACAATCATGTTACGTTATTTTTAAAATGTTCCCTTTTCTTTTTCATAACTTCTTTAACACACTACTTCTCCGCTGCGAAACGCGGGTATTTTGCTATATATTTTGCTATATATATATATATATATATATATATATATATATATATATATATATATATATATATATATATATATATATATATATATATATATATATATATATATATATATATATATATAGAGCTCGAGTGAATTCTGTACATGGCTGCCTTCCACTCCTTTTCTGAAATATTGAGTAAGAGATCCTTTTCCCCACTATTCTCTTGGATCTTTGAAAGGGAGGGACTGTAAAATAGTTTTATATATTACAGAAATGCTGTCTGAGTCCTCGAGACTGAGAAATATTTTTTCTGGCATAGAGGTAGGTGGGAGGTGAGGAAAACTGGGCAGGTTTTGTTTAACAAAATTTCAAATTTGAATGTAGTAAAAGAAATGTGTTGCTGGTAAATTAAATTTGGAGTGTAATTGTTCATAAGATGCAAAAACGTTGCCTGTGTTCAGATCGCTAAGTGATTTAATCTTGAATGTTTTCCAGGCATTAAAAACTGAGTACGTTTGAGAGGGTGGATAAAGGTGGTTCTCGTGCAGAGGTGCCACCGATAAAAGCTTTTCTATCTTAAAATACTTCCTACATTGGTTCCAAATTCTGATTGAGTGAAGCACAATTGGGTTGTTAGTATATTGCCGATAACTTGTATTTATTGGGGTACAAAGCAAGGAATATAAAGAAGTACTGCAGGATTGCAAAGTAAAAATTAAATAATCAAAATAAACATTGACTTTGAATGCAGTGCAGAAAACTGATTTAATTGAAAGAATAACCATCTCTTAAATGGGCATACATTAAAACCTTGTATTAAATGTCCATAAATACGGCCCGGAGAAACCGACATAAAAGCAGCTCCTTGGTCACCGTTTTGCAGACACAGTTACTTAGAGAGTAGTTTAGCAGCCAGGAGATGTGGGGTCCATCTGCCTGGGTGCATGTTTGCCAGCAACTTTCACAGAGCCAAGGGATAGTGGGCATACAAGTCGCCCCTCACCCCAAGTCAGTGAAGTGAGGCAGAGAAGACAGTCTGTATGAGTGGGCAAAAGGCTAAAGCAGATGGAAAATTATTCCATGCTCATTTTGTGCTGTCTGCAATTAGCAATCTCCAACCTGCTTTTTTTTTAATATACCCCCCCCCAGTCCCGCTCCTTCAGACAGTTTAGCATGCGTATAGATTTAATGCTTTTGTGGTTGGTAGAATTGTGCCTTGGGATTTTTTGGGTTGCAAATAGTGTGCTACCACAGAAAAACAGTTGGAAAACAATGCTCTACCTACAGCTTTGCTCCTGGAACTCTAAAACAGATCTCTGTAGGTGCTATCTCACCTAAAAACTGACACGATGCACTACTTGGATGGTTAAGTTGCATTCTTTGCATAGATAAGTAAAGACACTGCAAACCTTAACATGTGTAGGGATAATCATTACACTTCTATTTCAAAGAATTGTGTCATTATATTAGCATAGTAGGCATAGACTGGTGAATCAAATATTGAGGTACTAGAGACTTATTTTGGTTTTAGTGCCATTCTAAGATAACCTATTTAGCACTTATGTGATACGACATTGATTCTTACAGAAACATAAAATGAAAAAAGGAAAAAAAATAAATAAAGAGAGAGAGAGAGAAAGAGCGTAATTGTTACCTGTGCAACTTTTCTATGGCACTGCAACAGGTCTGTCAAAACACCCCCTACTCAGTCATTTTCTCTCCACCCCCCCACACCCATGTCAGTATATGTATATCAAGAAAATGAACACCAGTGCTATCTACTGACATGTGGCGCATCAATGTGTACTACTTAATACAAAATATTAAAACTTTAAAATTAAAATTTTATTTCATACCATTTTTTAAGGTAGTATATAAATAAGGTACTGGATGTGTATGTAATTCTTTAGGTACATAATTTACCAATATTACTGTTTTGTAATATTACAAAAATAAATAAAATAAAATACATGAAAATGCCACCCTGACCAAAGCACTGTCTGAGGCGTGTTTCCACACCCTGCATACAGTGCATCCGGAAAGTATTCACAGCGCATCATTTTTTCCACATTTTGTTATGTTACAGCCTTATTCCAAAATGGATTAAATTCATTTTTTTCCTCAGAATTCTACACAACACCCCATAATGACAACATGAAAAAAGTTTATTTGAGGTTTTTGCAATTTTATTAAAAATAAAAAAAAAACCTATGAAATCACATGTACATAAGTATTCACAGCCTTTGCTCAATACTTTGTCGATGCACCTTTGGCAGCAATTACAGCCTCAAGTCTTTTTGAATATGATGCCACAAGCTTGGCACAGCTATCCTTGGCCAGTTTCGCCCATTCCTAATATATACTGTATATATAAAAATCTCTTAGGACGGTATGTGGCATAATTAACTCTCAATGTTCCTCTACAAACAGCCAGCATAGCTCCTCACTGGGAAGCTACAATCTTAAACATTTCTCATTGATCTGAGAAATCCCAAAAGTTACATACTTGTCACATTTGCATTTCACCTGTGCTCTCCAAATACAGGGTTTGTTTTATTTTATACCTTATTATGGAATAGGCTATAGTT
Source organism: Polypterus senegalus (assembly GCF_016835505.1). NCBI lineage: Eukaryota > Metazoa > Chordata > Cladistia > Polypteriformes > Polypteridae > Polypterus > Polypterus senegalus. The sequence continues at coordinate 197,217,471 of NC_053154.1, forward strand.
CCCTCTTGGTTATGTATATAAATAGAAGTATTGAGAGGAAAGAAAAAGAAAAAAGCACTTTCCATTTTTTAAGTGCAAATGAAATCTGCTTATTTTCAACTTTTGCCCAGTGTGAGGTTATAAGTATGATCTTAAAGAAGTCCTTAACCACCACCATCATCATCATCTTTTAGACAGGTATTACATACATAGTCTAATTCTAAAAAAGTACAGCAGATATTCTCAAGAACAGTAGGCAGTGTCACATTAACCCAAAGAAGAGGCATCAATACCTTGTTTTTCACCAACAAGCTGCTGTGTTCGTTTGCTGCTTCCCCACAGGTAAAAACATTGCAGAAAGCACCAGGAGGAACTTCTTGTTGAAGTATCAGCTGCACAATGTCAAACAAATAAAAGTTAAACATAGAAAAGATAATTGAAACCAACATTTCTTAACTAAAGATCAAATAATGAAGTCGGGAAAATGTTACCCATGCCCACAGCTTTTTGGAGTTAAAGGAACCTCATAAGGCTGTAATACTATATATGTTGGTATGCATGACTATTTGAGGGAGGTCTGCACCTAGATTAGTTTCTTATGTTTTACTGTAACAACATACAATTTCTTAACATGTCAGCGCTATTTGTAAAAGAAAAACAAAACACTAATTTATGAGAAGTGGAAACAATTTGTTTAATGTTGCTATAATCTACTTGGTAGAAAAATGAAACGCAGAAGACTGTCCAGTCATCAAAAATGTCAACTGAAAAATAAGGTATGAACATCTCATACATTCTATTTTTTAAGTAACACCCAATATATGATAAGTATTGCAACTATAATTAAGTATAAACATAAATATAAGTTCTTTCATCTTATTGCCTGTTATGCAGGCTGGCAAATAGGGTATCAACAAAGGTCCTCCGATACTGTCCGTCTTGAACTAGCTTCCCTATGGTTCCACAGCTGTGGTTTTGATTAGATTAGATAAACTTTATTAATTCCAAGGGGATATTCACATGCATACAGCAGCAGAAACATAAAAATAAGGATACAGACTCATAGGACAAATAATACAGCCAATCAAGCTTAGCTTTGATAGTTCTATGCCATGGGATTCTGGGTCTACATGCGAAAATACTGTATGGAAGTCAATGGGTTTAAAAATTGGGTGAATAAATAAATTTTGTGATGGTGCATTTTTTGACAAGTTAAACAGTTAGGAGCATGTCAGAGTACACATTTTATATTTATAAAATAAAGGAATACTTTAGACGTGTTTTTCACGTTGGTAGATGTACTCTATTACTCAGTTTCTTAGTACATATCTCAAGGATATGCATATTAGGTTATTGGTAACTCAATCAGCAGTCAAATTCATGTTTCATGCAGTTCAATGCAAATGTTTGACCAGCTTTGAAATTTTCACATTGAACATTTAAACATTATCTATGCAGATACTCTGTTTTATACACAGCCTATTTTAACATACTCATTAAAGCGAAATGCAAATTTGTACAGCTCCTATTAAGTTAACACAGTGAAATAAGAAAAGCCAACGCAACACGACACAACAGCCACCTTGCCATCTGTCTGATCATAAAAGATACCAGTATTACACATCCACGCCATACACAGAGCCACTATACCCTATTTGTTTTTAGGATATAAACATCTGGGCGTATAGACAACTTCAGGGGTTCAGTATAATGTACATGTTCTTGTCCACTTGCGGAGAACAAGGTGAAAGATGACCTCTCTGAATGGAAGGGCCCACTCAAAGTTTGTCTTCTTTGCTCCATTTTACCTTCAAAAAAGTACTTTTTAGGTGTAATAAGGGTTTATACACCACAACTTGACCAAAGTGATTCTCTCTAAAGAGTTTGATGAACTGTTCTTGAATAAACTTTATACACACACACCTTAGATTTATACTTGTGGTCAAATGACCAAGGGCTGATTGCCCGCTTTTACTTTTAAATCTTATATCAATACATGATGATGTCTTTCCTTACAACTTTCATAGCCCTATTATTTTGGTCCCTGTTAATCATGAAACATCATTAAGCTGAGCAGTCCTCGTAACTGAAGCTTATGCCAAATGAGCTACAACACCCAGTCCCCTGGCCCTAAGAACACTTCAAGACAGGAATGCCTAGATAGTGGATAACTTTGTTTGACAAGCATTTTAGGCATAATATTTAAGCCCAGTGAGATGTGAACCTCTTAATTATCTGTGTAGACATCATCTGCTCTCATTAACACACACAAGCATCCCAGGAATCTATCAGTAAAGGAATTTACTAGAATCAAATGCAGATGTTAACGAACCTAGATGAAGACTCCTAGGAAAGTCAATTTGACAACTCTTAGATTAAAAACTAGTATAATTGCCAGAAATTTCACATGCTGGTGTCAGAGTTAACAAAGCCAAAAAACAATAAGCATCCTAAAGCATATATACGGACATTCAAACAGGTTTAACCAGCTTGGTCATTTAACTGAATATTTTCCAATGTAAACTGTTCAAAAGTTAACTTCTGATTCTTGGATGGCTTTTGAGATACTGAAGCTATCTTTGTTACATGCAAAGAAGAGATCTGTTAAGCCTAGTTACCCTCATACATAGCTGCCTCCTTCAGACAGACTTCCACCGGAAAAACGAGCCAGACTGAAAGCCAGACGCAAAGCACGACTATCATTGAAAATTACCAGCTTTCTGTGAGTTACACTGTTGTAGCATCAATCTTATACACTTCAGCTTTGTGTCTACCTCATGTGGTTTTTAATTTTCGATCCACTGAGTTAACCCTCAGTAACAGCACTTGGATCAAAGCTGAAAATCTTATTTTGGCATAGCACACTCTTGCTGCTGGCAAGCCCATTGGTATTGATTTTTGTGACATTCTTGTTGATTGGCCGTTAATAAGTCTCACGTTATCTCTCTCCTCAAGGTATCTTGGCAGTGACACTTGCTGTCACTAACATCTTGATCTAATTATTTGTCCAAGAGGCTCACAATGATTCTGTTATAGGTGCTAATGCCAACAATGCCAGATCCTCACAAAATACCACAAAAACTAACTAATCTGGGTTAACCATTTACTATCTTTAGAATCAAGGGTTCTGAGTTTTATTTTAACTACTGACTATTCTAAAAAGAACGTTACATGCGTAAACTAAATACAAATCAGATATGACCAACCTCCTCATCGCAGCAAGAACAACGTTTTTGATACTACATTACTCGGCATGTAGTGCTACCGAGCTTATTAAGTAAGCCCTTTTGAACTTTACTGTGAAATTAAGTGTAAGTTTCAAAGAAATATAAGCAATACTGCAGCAAAGAACAATTCGTAGAACAGTAATAATACTGAAATGTTATAAATGTTGTGGAATGCACCAAAGTCGTAAAGTTCAACTCGATCCTTGAGAGACAAATGAGGGTCGACCGGCAGCTAGGCACACACGAACTAACTCATCCTCCCCAAGCAGCGCTCAAGGAGGTTCCCCCACGAAGTAGCGCAGTTCATGTTCTGTAAATTAAAATCTTACCTGTCTGGTCTCCCCGTGTGGCTCGCAGTAGTCTGCAGACACTCCTCTTGATTTCCACCTTCACCGTCGCGTCCTTAGGGACGAACAGCCCGGTTTGTACTGCTTCTTTAGACAGATTCCGAAAAACTGATCGCAGTTGCTGGTCCAGCTGGTATATCAGGTCAGGACTGTCCGTGCTGCGGCCACCGGGGGAGTAGACGAGTCCCAACAGTGCTGGCCGCTGCCTCGAAAACTTGATACGGCCTCGCACGTCTTTTAGGATCACCCGTAAGGAGGCACGCCGGGCGGTATTACGCAGGCTTCCTTGACTCAATACAAAGACCACGAGAGGCGAGTCGATCGTCCGCGCCTGTTTCTTGCACATGCTGCGTGACGCTGTGGGACAGGTGAAAGCTCCCGAAATATTCGCATTTACCGAGTTTGCGCCGGCGGAAGAGTCACCGTTGTGCATTCTGCACTGTTCAGCCAGATCCAAATCAAAGAGGTCATTCACCAACTCCGACAGCTGCCTGGCTCGTGCTGTTCTCTCATTTTCCCAAATGTCTCCAACCAGGTAGATCCGATGCCTGCCTCCGATATCGTTCAAAACCTCTTCAAACTCTTCGTCTGACAGCTCATCATCTTGGTCTGGTGGAAGTGCCATCTACAGAAAACATCACCTTCGTCCTCCCGTACCACCGATACACACTCGCGGCTGAGCTCAACTTGACGCTCCACCTCATCCTCCTTAAACACACTGGACCTCCGGAAGCCCCGTAGCCAGGACCCAGCACCTGATTGGCCGGCTTTACCTGAAACGGCGTGTCAGTGAACTTCTCCCAAGGGACGTTTCAAAGGTTGCCTGAGAGCAAGCCAGTTACACTGGTTAAACCACTGGGGAAAGAGGGTTGCGTGCTTTCTGTTTGCAGTAATGTAATAAATTGTGAGATGTCAAAAAAATACAATCACAAGCATTTTATAAGCACAGATTAATAAGTACTTATTCTGTACTTATTTGAACCAGTTAGGTAATAGATGGAAAGATGGAACATTTACACCTCTAAATGCTTGAGTGTATTAATTGATTTAGTGTCAAAAACAGAAACATATACTGATTTCGCTGCTAATTCATATTTAGTAAAATAAAATATTTAATACAACTTTGACACTAAACACAAAATAAGAGATTTACTCTCTTTTTAAATATTCTTTTCAGTTCAAATAATAAATATTTAAATGTATTCAATTAAGTTGTGGCTCTGAAGCACAGTGGTTAGTGCTGTGGCAACACAGCGAGGGACCTGGTTCCAAATCCTCAAATCACAATCTGGGCAGTGTATGTAGAGTTCTCCCCATGTCTCATTTCTTGCAATATGCAGAAGAAAATCAGGTTGCTTTGAGTGACAATTTTTAAATAGCCCGATTGTGATTGAAAGCGGGATGGCCTCATGAACAACTTAACTGTGCTTCCTTCGTTGCCACAGGAGCTGAGAGTACATGGTCCCGGTACATGCAAGCCTGTATTGGAATATATTGCTTTGTCATCATGTCAGAAAATGTCATTATTTATGACCGCGTTTCTCAACCTTTTAATTATTTGCGACCCGAGTTTTCATAACAGTTTTAAACGCGCCCCTCTAACGTTTTTTTGAAAGGAGCCCACTAATACCAATTTGTTCTTTTTTAATTAATGATATATCATGGATGCACATTTTATTATACCTAATTAACTTTTATCGACATTTATCTAACTCTATATTTATTTTTCTAGTATCAGAATGTAGTTTAAGTTAATTTGTTTTGGTTTCAATAGATGTATTTTTCATATTTTTGATTCTTGTTTTCTTTTTCACATCTTCGCGCCCCCCACAGTTTGAGAACCATTGATTTATGAAATATTTGTGAAAAAATAAATTGTGTGGCTTTGGCACATGCAATACAAGATTCAATTTTAATAAAGGTTGACTGTTAGAAAAAAAAAGATTCTTTCAATGTAGTTTAGGTGAACGGTAAAGTGTTTTTTGTAAAGGTTTATGAAAGAAATTAAAACTTTATCTTTTAAGCTGAAGAAAGAAAATTAGGATTCAATTTTGAAACTGAGTAATTTCTTTACAGGTCTTCTCAGATATAACGTGTCTACAAACTCTGAAGTACTTTGTTTAGTTAGTTTGTTTAAAAATTCATGACTGCCAACTGTTACCCTATTAAGCTTACCTTGTTTTATTAATGTCACTAAAGTAATGATTAACACTTTTCATCTGTATATTGAGAACAGTCCAAATATTTAGGTCTTGATCTTCATTTTGAGACAAGCCATTTGGTGACTTTAACATTTTGGTGTGAAAATGGGCTTGTCTTGAGGGGTATATATTTATTTAATCTTATGCCTTGCTGGTAGGTCAGTCAACAGCTGTCACATGCCTGTCTGCATGAATGCCCTATCACCCTTCTGACCAATAAAAACATTTATTGGTTGGTGGTTTAGTGCCCTTCCCCTGTTTAATTTTAAAGCAAGATGAGGTGGGCTGCAAAGATGGTCCTGGATGTGTTCATTCACAATCCTAATGGCATATAGTATAAATTACTATATTTTTCAGTACAAAGGAAAACAGTAAAACAGGCGTGGAGAGAGTGCTTGTATAAACTATCTGACCTAAAGTTCTAATGTTTGCCGACCTTTATCTAAAGTGCACCTGACCTCACTTATACAATTATATCATCGCAATTCCCCACCACTACATTTCAAATTATATTTAACATCTCTGTCATCATACCTACTTTAAATAAGATAGAAAGACAGTGTAGACCCAAGATTTTGTGCCATCTAATATAACAACCTGCTGGATTATGTGGGCAGAAATAAAGCATTGTCTCTATGCTGCTTTGAAAAGAAGGCCAAATGAAACACTTCGAATGGGTAGAACAGGGGATGCACAAACAAGTGTGTTTCTTCGTGCCAATCCCAAGCCCGGGTAAATGGGGAGGGTTACATCAGATAGATAGATAGATAGATAGATAGATAGATAGATAGATAGATAGATAGATAGATAGATAGATAGATAGATAGATAGATAGATAGATAGATAGATAGATAGATAGATAGATAGATGCTTTATTAATCCCAAGGGGAAATTCACAATTCACATCAGGTAGGACATCCGGTGTAAAATTGTGTCAGATCAATATGTGGACAACAATACAGATTGGTTGAGGCCTGGGTTAACAACTGTCATAACCAGTACTGTTAGCCAATCGGGTGCTGGTGGAATTTGGGCTACTGTTCCCCAAAGAAGGAGAAGAGGGGGGAGACATGTCTGGAGGCAGGAGGAGAGGAGGAAGCTAAAAAGAGTGGAACTGAGGTAGGAACCTTGAATGTTGGCAGTATGACTGGTAAGGGGAGAGAGTTAGCTCATGTGAAGGAAAGAAGGAAGATTGATATATTGTGCATGCAAGAGACTAAATGGAAGGGGAGCAAGGCCAGGTGGGTTGGAGGTGGAATCAAATTATTCTGTCATGGTGTGGATGGGAGGAGAAATGGGATAGGGGTTATTCTGATGGAACAGTATGTCAAGAGTGTTTTGAAGGTGAAAAGTGTGTAAGGCAGAATGATGATTATGAAGCTGGAAATTGAAGGTGTGATGATGAATGTTGTTAGTGCATATACCCCACAAGTTGGGTGTGCGATAGATGAGAAAGAAGATTTCTGGAGTGAGTTGGATGAAGTGATGGACAATGTACCCAAGGGACATACAGTGGTAATTGGAGCATATTTCAATGTTGGTGAAGGGAACAGAGGAGATGAGCAGGTGATGGGTAGGTATTGTGTCAAGGAGAGAAATGAAGAAAGTCAGATGATAGTGGATTTTGCAAAAAGGATGGACATGGCTGTGGAAGTGTACTGGTACCAATTTTTAAAAATATGGGAGATGTGCAGAGCTGTAGTAATTACAGGGGGATAAAATTGATGAGCCACAGCATGAAGTTATGAAAAACTTTAACTTAATACTGATACTCTGTATGTTCAATTCTTCATAATAATTATTCACAGTGGCTCCAAAATCCATACTGACCCCTACTCTCTCTTCTGTTTCTTTTTCCGGTTTCTTTGTGGTGGCGGCCTGCACCACCTACTCAAAGCATCATGATGCACCAACATTGATGGACTGAAAGCCAGAAGTCTACGTGACCATCATCATCAGGTCCTTCCATGAAAACCCTAAATACAAAGAGGACTGTTTGACTAATGTTACGTAGATTGCCCAGAGGGGACTGGGCGGTCTCTTGGTCTGGAACCCCTACAGATTTTATTTTTTTCTCCAACCTTTGGAGTTTTTTTGTTTTTCTGTCCACCCTGGCCATCGGACCTTACTCTTATTCTATGTTAATTAATGTTGACTTATGTTTATCTTTTATTGTGTCTTCTATTTCTCTATTCATTTTGTAAAGCACTTTGAGCTACATTTTTTTGTATGAATATGTGCTATATAAATAAATGTTGATTGATTGATTGTTGATTGACAAGAGTAGTGGAAGCTAGGTTAAGAAATGAGGTGATGATTAGTGAGCAGTAGTATGGTTTCATGCCAGAAAGAGCACCACAGATGCAATGTTTGCTCTGAGGATGTTGATGGTGAAGTATAGAGAAGGCCAAAATGGAGTTGTATTGTGTCTTTGTGGACCTGGAGAAAGCATATGACAGGGTGCCTCGAGAGGAGTTGTGGTATTGTATGATGAAGTTGGGAGTAGCAGAGAAGTATGTAAGAGTTGTACAGGATATGTATGAGGGAAGTGTGACAGTGGTGAGGTCTGCAGTAGGAGTGACAGATGCATTCAATGTGGAAGTGGAATTAAATCAGAGATCAGCTCTGAGCCCTTTCTTATTTACAATGGTGATGGACAGGTTGACAGATGAGATTAGACAGGAGTCCCTCCGGACTATGATGTTTGCTGATGACACTGTGATCTGTAGCGAGAGTATGGAGCAGGTTGAGGAGACCCTGGAGAGGTGGAGATATCTAGAGAGGAGAGAAATGAAGGTCAGTAGGAACAAGACAGAAAACGTGTGTAAATGAAAGGGAGGTCAGTGGAATGGTAAGATTCCAGGTAGTAGAGTTTGAGAAGGTGGATGAGTTTAAATATTTCGGATCAACAGTACAGAGTAATGGGGATTGTGGAAGAGAGGTGAAAAAGAGAGTGTAGGCAGGGTGGATTGGGTGGAGAAGAGTGTCAGGAGTAACTTGTGACAGATGGGTATCAGCAAGAGTGAAACGGAAGGTCTACAGGATTGCAGTGAGACCAGGTATGTTCTATGGGTTGGAGATTGTGGCACTGACCAAAAAACAGGAGACAGAGCTGGAGTTAATGATACTAAGAGTGTGACAAAGATGAATAGGATTTGGAACAAGTACATTAGAGGGTCAGGTTGTACGGTTTGGAGACAAAGTCAGAGAGGCGAGATTGCATTGGTATGGGCATGTGCAGAGGATAGATGCTGAGTATATTGGGAAAAGGATGCTAAGGATAGACCTGTGAGGCAAGAGGAAAAGAGGAAGTCCTAAGAGAAGGTTTATGGATGTGGTGAGAGAGGACAGGCAGGTGATGGATGTAATAGAGCAAGATGAAAAGGAAAGGAAGATATGAAAAAAAGGTGATCCGCTGTGGCAATCCCTAACGGGAGCAGCCAAAAGAAGAAGAAGAAGTAGTTTTCTCGTTCGCTAGCTAAGAGGAGGTAAGGTACACGCCCTGAGTATTTAAAAGTCAGTTCATTATAACCAGGAGCAGATATACTGGAAGGTAGGAGGCAGGAAAGGAAAGAAATGATGGAACTGAGTAACATAAGTAGAGTATTTAAAGTGAGATAAAGGTGTGATACACAAGGGTAAAACGCTTTATCCTTTGGAGGTGTTCATATTAGAAGCATGGAAATACAACAGTGTCCAATGATGGCAACTTTGGTAGGAACTGCCTAATCAAAATATGCATTCCTGTTTCTGACACATATTGTGTTAACGCATGTAATACACTTTTCTTTTTTACCCCAAAGTGAAACTTAGAATCTTTTTGTTTCAGTTTTAAAAAGTGAATCAAAGTAAAAAAAAAAAGTGCTATATCCTATAAAACCTAAAAAGGTTCTACTCTCCTGTGTATTTGCCTGCTTTCTGACATCTACAACTCATCTTACCTTTTTCAGGTATGACATTAATATCCATCAAAAAGAGTGCCATTCACATAAACACTAGATTATTAATGTTTGTCTTACATATTTCTCCATTTAAGGAAAGTCTGCTGCACCATTTCTCCCTATTGAAAGCTATATGCATCTGATGATCATGAGTCTCCCAGTTAGGAGATCTTGTATGAGACATTACCTGTAATGCCAGCTGAAACAATTTAATGTGATACCGCTCACAGTTTGATTATTTGACAAAAGTCAGTAATTTAAACAGTGATATGAAAAGTAAGTACCCCTAGTCCATCAGTAGCTTACAGAGCCACATTTACAAGCAGCAACTTGGAATTAACATTTCCTGAACAAGTAATTTGTCCTAGTCTCCTTATAGCACTGTTTCAGCTAATGTTTGAGGGCATTTGTTCATGCACACCTCTCTTAAGGATTCACAACAGCATCGCAGTGGGTCGAAGATCTAGACTTTGGTTTGGGTGCTCCAAATTTGTGTTTTGTTTTCTTTTTAAGTCATTCAAGGGTAGTTTTGCTGATGTGCTTAGGGGCATTCTTCGTCTGCATGATTAATTGTTGACAAACAAATGGCCTCTAAAATAATCACTTATATAGAGAAGTTCATGGTGGATGTGATCTTTGGTAGGCATCCATTACCTGTTTTTGAAAAAGATCAAAGCCCCTTACAATATCCAGTTCTTGTGAACTAAAGTCTACAAGAGCAAGGTTTCTTACTACAGAGGTAAGAATTTGATTTAACTGTCATTTGTTTGTTAATTTCTGACGCATGAATTTACATTGCAATACAATAGGAAGAAGCATATTTTAATTCATTTTCTATTAACTATTGATTATTAACTCTTTTACTTATTCAGAGAGACAGGCTTTTAGGAATCAGAACATAAAAAACACAGCTAAAACAGTAAGGCACAATTTGTAACCAGAAAGGTAATGGCACTAAATAACAAGGCTAAAATGCTAACCAAAATTAATAGTCAAAGTGTAAAAGATCAAAAAAACTTTAAAAATGAAAAGTCTACAAAGAAAAGTTCACATAATCTTTTTAGGCTATCTGCCATTTTCGATGAACAGGAAATGCATTGCTCCAACTTTTAAATCACTGTGGCAGTGCTGTCACATGCCGCATGTGGCAACTGCACCACAAAACAGTGGTCTCACTTAAAATCAAAGATTGTGTTGGTAACAACACTAAGTATTTTAACCTATTTAAATTCAAGGTTGCAGAGAGCTGAAGCTCTGAGTGAAAAGCACAGAGTAAAACGCATGAAGTAATTCTAGATGGAAGCCCATTTCAATGTTTTAAGTAATTGTGTATGTACTGTATGTATGTATAGCAACATATTTTTTGTCTTTTTTGTTATAAATTTGAGTTACATTGATTAATTCAATGATTAATGAATGTCTAATAATAAAATATATTTTATATATTTATTTGTAATTCCTCTAAAAGAAAGACCTACACTTTTAATAGGGACAATGATCTTTCTGTCTTCCTTTATTACGGTAATTTCCTTTTTCTCACCATTATGCTAGCAATATACATGTCATGACCCAGAGTCCTTATATGGGAACCTGGGGGCATGAAGTATCAGGAATGAGAGTCAGTGGGACAATAAGGGAGGCGGACACAGCTGATGTAACAACTAAAAAGGTGTATTTATTGAAGAAAAAAAAAAGTCCACATAGAAATTATAAAAAAATCACACAAACACTGCAATGATGAATTAAGATGAAGAATAAAAAGTTTCATAAACTGCTTTCAACACATGGCAGGCACCAAAGATAATGATCCAAAAAAAAAAAAAAGATTCTGAGCCTGATTTCTCCCCCTATCCAAAAAACTCAGGGTTAAAGCTGACTTGTCTATTCCCTGCTGATACATCACCTTGCAGCTCACGTACTGACATTCTTCTGATCTGAACTGATCTCCCCCCGTTTTTGGCGTAAACATTGGCTTTTAACCCGGCTCAGGTGTGACCTGACTCGGGTCTAACACCTCTAGCACTCCCTAGTCACGCGCCTTGCCTAAACGTTATATGTGCAAACTGCGCTGCGCGCGCCCACCCACGATGACAACACTCCGCACCACATATTTCTTTTAAGCTTGCGTCCGCCACACGCCTGTCTGTTACTTCATCGCACCTCAGCCTCCAAACACTACGGCCGCACCAGAAGAACGCCGACACGAAGCACGACAGGAAGCAGACAAGCGCCATCCTGTCTGCTTCAAGCGTCAGGGACACACCAGTAAGTAACAAAAGTTTTTTTTTTCATTTATTATAAGGACGGTGCATGCAAGTAAGCAAAAACGGATCAAAGTACTTTTAAATTACTACAATTGGTGGCGTTTCCACAAATACATTGCAATAATGTTCAAATAATGCTTCAGAGAGTGTAATGACACAGTTTGTATAAATACCGCTCTTATACAGACAGAGGATTTATAACCAATCCACAAAAGTTGGGACACCTGTATTAATTCTTTTCAAGGCTTTACTTGCTTTAATTCCTGCAGGAGAAGCTGTAAGTTGTTAACCCAGTACTTGCTCTCTAAAAAAGGGCTTCTTGTGGTATCAAGACAACAACCTTACTCTCAACATCAGCAAAACGAAGGAGTTGTTCATTGACTTTAGGAAACAGGAATGCTCACCCAATCTACATGGGAGGTGATGCTGTGGAGAGGGTCAAGTGGAAAGAGCACAGAGCAGTCATCAGCACAAAGGCTCTTCAGATGTGAGAGAAAGGCATGGTTGTCTCCTTCAGTACTGACCAGTTTCTGCAGGTGTGCTATAGAGCCAGTCTTTACGGGATGTATTACATCCTGGTTTGGCAGCTGTTCTGTACAGGACCATAAAGCCCTAAAAAGGGTTGTGAGAATCACCAGAATGTAGTTACCAGAAACTGAGGATATCTATTGTAAATGCTGCCTCAGAAAGCCACAGGAACGTTTCTCTTTCCTTCCCATCGGAGAAAGACCAGACCATCCATTCATGCTCAACAACATTCAGAGACAGTTTATATACTCAGGCAAAAAAAACTGCTCAACAAGCATTGATTGGCTGTGCAGACATTATTAGTCAACAATGTACAATTCTTGATTTTCTTACATTGCACCAGTTATCTGACTCTGTAGTGATTTGTACATTCATGTCATATTATTTTGCACTGTCATATTGTCAGAATGTATTTATTGCTTAAATTGTGATATACATTCTGCATTTTGCACTATAATATCTTAGTTTCACTTGCTGTACTGCGTAGTCCAAGAACTGACAGTTACAGTATATGTGATTTACTTACTGTATGCATGGTTTTAGCTTATCTGCTATGCACTTCACTATTATTACTGATTCTCAGAACTGCCACTTTATTACCTTTTTCCCTAACCTGTTACAGTGAGTACAACTCTTCATCAAACAACACTGTTCAGTTTAGCAAACTGGCCTATTCTACCTCATGTTTAATACTCCAGGCTGTATGTTGTTACCCATTGCACAGTATTTTATGTTCTGTAGTTTAGCATTTATTGTTATTTATTGTTGCATTACTGTACTGTTAATTGTACCATTAATTGTTAGCCAACAATTATATTTGGCAAGGTAGACACTCATATAAGAATTTCATTATATTTGTATATTATACTTTGTGTATATGTCAATAAAGCTTTATATGATTGATTGATTATATTTTGTAGTACAGTATATTTTAGTTTTTGGTAACCTAAACCACTACCTTATCTCTCCGGTAGTTTACTGTATACCTTTGCACCATTTCAGGATATTCACTGGACTTGAACTGCTTAAATTTAAATAAAAATTGGAAAATGGAGTGTTCTATAGCGTCTGACCATTAGTGTATATATACCATATGTTACTAAAAATTGTTATGAATCTAAGATTTTTTGTTATTAATTTCTATCATTAATTAATGTTTCATATTGTTGATACATTTTCATGTTTTTTTTGGGGATATCAGTTTATTTATAGAAGTGAGTATCATTTCAGATCAAGAGGTTGTGAAATGTGACATCACGTGACTTAGTGTATGATGTCACTGCACCACTGTTATAAAATATAGTGGCACAGAGCATTTGTCATTTAAGTCTCTAGATTTAATCCAAGTAAATTCCCTTGTAAACAAATCATTTACTTAGATGGTAGTGAGGGCCTTAGTTTATCTAATAACTATTCTTTGTTTTACCCTTAGCCTTCATCTCTTTGTCCACACTTTTTCTTTGTCTTGCAATAGGTGATTGTTTTCTCTAATCTCAATACAAATATCTAAAAAGAAAAAAAAAAGCACAAAGCGCTGCCATTAAACATATTCCAGACAACCAGGTTCAAGAAAAAAGTGCACCTAATTGTCACTTGTATGAACTCTAGTGGCCGAGAAGTAAGTTGTAACACACATTCAATCAAATTTAAACTAAAAACCCAAGTGACCTCTTAAGTGTGGGCACTAAAGCAGGGGTGTCAAACTCAGATCCTGGGGGGTTGCAGTGACTGTATTTGTTTTAACCAATTTCTTAACTAGTATCTAATTACTGCTGCTAATTAAGCATCCTTCTGTTGCCTTAAATTTAATTAACTTGAGTTTTTAAGATTCAGGAGCCTTAATTATTTCATTTTTTCTTAATCAGCGGCCAAACAACAATGAGATGCAAAGCAAGCCAACAGATGACCAGCTATCTTAGAATTCTCGAGATCAGTTCCGGAGTGGGGGGGGGGTTACCATTTTTTCTGCAACTATGATCATAGTTAGAATTTTATTCCTCCTTGTGATGAAACACATTGTTTAATTCAATGACTTGTCAGTGTTCTCATTCTTCTACAAGAGACACTTCCAAAACTGTTGATTTTCTTTTCCCTGAGACCACTATCAACGTGTTTTGTGTTCCAGAACAGATCACTATTTCTCAGACTTTCACTCTTTCCATTTCAAGCATTTTATTATACCGTACTGTTATTGTATAATTAGCACATGCAAATGGGATCAAGTGATGGCCTCCTGTTAGGTCACTTTACATCTTATTATTACTGTTAAGTTTTATGAATCTTAAAAAAAAAACAAGTCACAAAAAATTAATGCCAAAGGAGTAGATTCTATTAGCAGCAATAATTATATCAGAAAATAATAGATTTTAAAGATGATTTATTTTTAAGTTGTCGCAAAAATTGTGGGATAATGTAAGGAACGACAGGCATTTTTCTAGAATTCATGGAAAAGCTGGGTTTACATTGATAGGAGGTAAAACAAGGCAAGAAAAATTGATTTAAAAATGTTTTAGAACTGGACATATAGTAAATTAATTGTTCATGATTATATGATATGATTAGAAATATTAAAAAGGATTATGTACATTTTCAAATTATCAGGCATATTTTGTTGTTGTAAGGCATATAAAATAGAAAGAAAACAGGACAGGTTTATTTAAAATCTTTAGGGATTCATTGTTTGAGCTTACCACACTTATTGAGCTATGGGAGTTATCTCGAAGTTATTATTGTATAAAGGCTAAGTGGAAAAATTAAATATAGGATGTAAGCTGTATTTGATGAGGTGGTTAGTAACTAGTTTTTTTGACTTATATTTTACAATCACGCTTCTGTCCAGTAGGTGGCGGTAATAAACCATGATTTGATTTACCCAACTGATTTTTAAAAGATGAAGAAGAAACGGCAGAAGTAAATGGTTTTAATTACAGTAAAAAAGTGTCTGGGGTTCCGTATGATTGCTGATTTTGACACCTGTGCTCTATGGAGGCAGCACTGGGGTTCCAAACATTTAGGCTTGAGCTCTAACAGCAACTAAGCTTCAGTCACTGCAGTCGCCTCAATTTATTTTAACTGCCAGAGCTTCAGTTTGTCAAAAGTAGCTGCCAAGAAATACAATCCATTTCATACAGTGTAGTTGTTTTGTTAGTGCCGTTGCTTGACTCCTCCAACAGGGCTCAAGTTCATACACATGGTTTTACCCTGGACGCGTTAAAATGCTTGCATGTGTGCGTCCTACAAGAGAACGCATACCGGGTTAGGTTTCCATTTTGCTTCCAGTGCTACCTGGATTGGCGCCCACTCCCCGTGAGCTTCAACTGGACAATTAGAAGATTTCTGTACCTTATGAGAACAGCATAAAATAATTATTTTATATATTCCTATGGTACAGTGCTTTTAAGTTGGATTTCACGGAACGTATCGTAAAATAACATTGCTAAAATACAGTACAATACGATACAACTTATCTTTTGCATTGCCGTTTTCACGAAATTCAGGAGCATGGTGTTGGGAACTAAAAGACAGTATCGGCTCCTCCCCGCGACCACCACGTATGTTCCAATAGAAGCAGACATCGTTGGGCGCAAGAAAGGTACAGCAGTGGCGGGGGTTTACACCAACAGCTACTAACACGTGGGTAATTTGGAGCAGCCAATCAAGCTTACGTCAGTCACAATTCAAGGGTCACATATGTTATATTTAAGGATATTTACAGTACTTGCTATACTATATCTATAGTAGTAGTCGCTTGAGAGGCCGAGTAGGTCTCTGCTGCGTACTAGGCTAGTTCTAAACGAATGAGACCAAAATGTTTCCGAGTTAACGTCAGTGACCTCTACGTCTATACCCCGTAGACGCAAACGAAAGAAAAAGGAAGCGAACTGTAAGGCGGTGATTTTTTTTAAAGTTATGTTTAGTTTTAGTTCAAGGTTACCAGAGGCAACGAAAAAGTTTGTTAACACTCCTAAACAAGGTGAGTGGGCTTAAACCTAATAGAACGTGTTTGTGTCTAACGACATTTTACTGCCGATGGAAATCATCATTGTCTGTAGCCGTCTTCACAGAACGTGTATGTCGGATAACGACAGTAATGAGACAGTTCTTTGAGACGTAGCAACGCCTTCCGTAAAAACTGTAAAACAACTACTTCTGTTTGAAAATATCCACATCATACTTGTGTTATGTTTAAGCGAACATTTTCTGTAACAATAGGTTTACGTGTAGTTCGATCGTGTCTGTGAATAAATTATTCATTTGCATATCACCGAACACGATTACTACATGTTTTAGTTTTTTTTTCCCCTTCTTTTTCAGTAGTCGCCTGGTTCTAGTTTAACAAAAATGTGAAAGTTGTGGAGTCATTAACATGGAAGTGATTCAGCCATACGTGTTACTGTCGATAAAGCCTCTTATGGTGGAGGTCTGACTGCCACTGGATAACGATATATCTTTCGTTGTTTGCAGTTTTTCACAAGCGAAAGGATAAAAATGCGTTACAGGGAGTGTAACGATTTACTGTCAGACATAAAACGGATTGGAAAAGAAGTTGGTGCAGGTTTTCATTTCAGATGGTTTCCCATTCAGTTGCAAGTTGTAATTAAACTGAGTTGCGCCCGGTATCATTTACCGTTTTAATTTATCTTTAAATGAGGCCATCTAGAGATGGTTATTAGTACTTCATTGACTTGTCCATGTATCAGTCGTATTGACTTGTAGAAAGAAGTTTTTTTTTTTTGTCTGAGCTGGTTGGCCAAGAGTTTCGTTTCTTATTTTCCAAATATAAAATATACAGTATCAAAACAAATCAAGTTGCAGAGCAGCGTCTTATCACTTACTCATTGCACCCGTTTTCCTAAGCAATTGTACTTACTTTATCTTTCAGATTTGCATAAAGGTCAGTGTAGGTAACAGTATTTTTCCGTTTATAAGGATGATCGTAAGGCATATATAGTGTTAATTATCAAGAAGACCGTAGCAATTTCAGTATCATATTTGGGCTGGGTGAGAAAATGTGTATACTGGCCCAGTGGCTTCCCACAGATACTGAGAGTGTTATGTTTCAGCATCATTTAGTGATTATAAAATTGTAAGACTATTCAGCTTGTTCGTTTTTTTTTTCTTTATTTGCTAGCTGTAGTTGTATAGTGCAAAGTTAAAAGTTCAACAGACAACATGATACACACTGCATATGCTTGGAAGTGGCTGAGGTTGTGTCCTGTTAATCCTTATTAATTAGTATTCTACTGTAAAGTGTTTTTGTTTGTTGTTTGTCATGTTTATAGCTGTCTATTAATGTATTTAGTGCCACACTGCCAGATAATGTAAAAGAGGAGGTAGCAATTATAGTATTACACACCAAAGGTAGAATTTTAACAATTGTTCCCTTCAATAACATCTCTGTGGTGCTTATATCATGTCCACATTTTCAAGTGTGTTGTCATGTGTATACTGTATAGTACAATGAAATTCCTACAACAGTATACACAGAACACACAATGTATATACAGTATTAAGAGATGTAAAATATATACAGTATGTACAAAAACACATACTTACCTGTGAATCATAATAAATACTGTAACATTACCACTTGTGGACAGAAATAGTCTCAGAATCTACAGTTGTGAGTGTCAGTGGCCATATATCATTTGCCAGAAGGCAGAAAAGCAGCTTCACAAGCATCTTGATGGCTGCATTTTCACATCTACATTTATTAGTGAGATCACAAAAGGGAAAATATGTCTTTTAGGTTACATAAATAAAACTTTTTAGTTTCCTTGTGAATGCTTGCATTCTAGGTAAGTGCTTGCTGTACAATTCTGCCTTTGGGAGTTCACATGTCCTTTCACACTTAATGGTTAATTTGTATTGATAGCCAATCAGAAGCAGGCTTATCACAATGATATTTTTTTTTCTTTTCAAGTTCCACATGTGTAAAAATCTTGCATGATTGTTTATTGAGATTATCAGGTGCCATCCAGTCTGACTTGTAAAGAATTATCTGATCTCTGTTTCTACAGTTGGCTAAAGCTCACTATCAATATTTTGGAAGAGCTGCTGATCTTTTTGCTGATCTATTAAAAATGCAAACTTGCAGTGCTACCTGAAATTTATTGGTTTTGGGTAGTGTTCCTCAGTATTTTATTTATTTTTTTGATTTGAAGGCCCAATTATAATTTTTCTCAGAAGAAATCTTGCTTTGTGGATGGCCACAATCTGACCAGTTTGTTTAACCCACCCTTTCTACACAGACATTTTGCTTATAGGTTTCCAAAAGTATAGGCACAGAATTGCTACCGATTGGTCAGTGATGATTGAAATGCTGGACCACTCTCACCTAATGGTGTACTTGTGCCCAGGGGCACCCTAGTGTCTTAATCTGGATATGGACAGGAGTCTAATGAAAGTTTGCATAAGCAAGAGTGTCAGCTCTCCAAAAAATCTAAACTTTTTAAATGTGAAAAGGAAACCTTTAATGAAGTATTCACTAATATGTTGTCTCTTTTTGGCTATGGCATCAGAGTATGCTTTTCTATTCAGTCCTATCCCACCACCACACCTATAGATATGCTTGCATGTTGGTATGTTTGTTGATAGCACTTGCCCTTACTTAAAGTAAAATGAGACTGTTATACATTCTTTCTGAACTCTTGGATTAAGATAAAGTGTTGAAGTTGTACATTTTGAAAGAAATACTAGTATTAAGAACCCATAATCACTCTTGCAACTGACACTGGGGTGTTATGCTCAAGTGGTCAATTCATGGCATAATTGTGATTTTATTTGTCATTACTTGGGAGCATAGTGATAGCACTGCTGTCTTGCAGCAAGGAGACTTGGGTTCACATCACTGTTATTTCCTGCATGAAGTTTGCATGTTCTACCCATGTCTGCATGGGTATCCTCTGGATGGTCCGGTTCTGTCTGGAAGTACACCAAACGCAGCTCTTAATGGGATAGGAGTAATTGTGACACTAAGGCTGTCTGATAGACATGCAAAGAATTTTGTCCAAAATGTTCTGGGCCTGCACCAAATAAACAACATGTGGCCCAGTGAGACTGGAGCTAGATTGCAGTGTTCACATGTTGAATCTTGTCCTGGAAACATTTTTGACAGTTTTTAAATGAGATAAATGTGCTCAATGAAAGATTTTATGTTTAATGATTGAATGCTTTGCACATAAAGAGCTCAAGTGTATTCTGTGCATGGCTGCTTTCCAGTCCTTTTCTGAAATATTAAGTGACCTCTAGGGTGTTTCAAAGGAAGGGACATTAAAATATTTTTATACATAGTAGAGACTGATCAATAATTCTTCTGGAATAGAACAAGGTGGAAAGTGAGGAAAATTGGGCAGGTTCTATGTAGGAAAGTTTCTAGCTTGAAAGTAGTGGAAGAATTATATTAATAAGATGTATTTGAAGTGTAATTGTTCACAGGATGCAATGACATTATCTATGTACAAGTCTCGTAAGTGTTTTAATCCTGGACATTTTCAAGACATTAAGTAGTGTATATGTTTGGGAGGTTGGAAAAAGGTGGTTGTCATGTAGAGGTGCATCAGATAAAAGTTTCTCTGTCTTGAATTGCTTCCTGCATTGGTTCTATATTCTGAGAGATTGAAGAGCAGTTGGATTATTAGTGTAATGACGGTAGTTTGTATTAACACTGGCACAGAGCAGGGAAAATAAAGAAGTACTGCAAGATTTTATTTCTATTGCAGACTAGACTTTGTATATTCATCGATTTGTGTTGATGTTCAGGTCTATATATTTTGTATATTTGCTGCCCAGTAATAAAATTGAAAGTTAGGTAATGCCTTCTGCTTTAAGTCATTTTAGAGTTGCCGTTTGGATGTGTGGATGTTTCAAATTCCTAGTAAATGAAGTTGTGATTGATGATTTCTTAATGTACAGTATATGGGGATGCTTTGAAATAGGAATAGCAGCATCCCTGCTATTATAAGGTGGAGAGATAGACCATCTACTCACGTCTTGTTAATTGTTTTCCATGCAGACAGCAAAATTTTATTGAAAAAGAGCTTTATATTTACTCGTAATATTTACCCCTATATATTTAAACTGATCTGTCAAGATGAATGGGCAGGTGAGCAGTCCAATATGTGCTAGGAAATTCACTGGAAAAAGCACGCTTTTTTCAAATTGATTTTAAGTCCAAATATCTTTTGAAAGTCTGCTATTGCTTGTAGGACTACTGGCACAGAATTTTGTGGATCAGATATATACAGTACCATATCATCTGCATTTAGTGATATTTTCTGTTTCAGTCCTTCTCTGACAATCCCTTTTATCTGTTTTGCATTTCAAAAGTATACAGCCAATAGTTCAATGGAGATCGCAAAGGGCAGAGATGATGAGGGGCATTCTTGTTGAGTACCACGTTCTAGTTTGAAGTTCTCTGAAATAATGTTGTTCATATGAACCGCGGCTTCAGTGCTAGTATAGAGTAGTTTTATCCATGCTTCGATGTTTGGGCTGAACCCAAATTTGTGCAATGTGGTGAATAGGTGGTTCCATGTCAACAAGGTCAAAGGCTTTTTCTGCATCTAAAGATAAGATAAAGATAAGATAAGGGGCTATATATAATGATTTGTGTATTCAAACAGGCAATTTTGAGAGGAGACGGGTTTGGGCTGTAGGCTCATGAATGTGTATTAAAATTCATATTGATTGGATTTATAAAAGGAAAGTGCATACATTTTTGCTTACATAAAGTTTTATGCACCTGAATTTTTTTGTATGTATGCACATATCTAGTTTTGTCTGTATGCCACCATTTAGTGTAATTATTTTTGCAAGGCGTTATACATGAAGCCCTAGGTGTCGCTCTTGCCTTGTGCCCTGTGACTGCCGGCATAGGCTCCTACTGCCCCCTGACCCTGCCCTGGATAAGCTGGTTAAGAAGATAAATCCATCTATTTTTATTTTGTTTGAAGCATACTTGTAAATTCCTATAGGACTGTGAGCTTGTAAATCAGAAGTGTGCTATGTAAACTATATATTTGTGGTTTTGATCATTGTTGTTGGGGGTCAAGCAATTTAAAATATGGTCTTGTGTTCTGATGCTTTTCTGAAGATTATGAAGAATATGGTGTACATCGAGATTCTATTAGATGATTACTGATTATTTGATCATGTAGCACCCATAATCTTAAGCCCCCGTCATATTGCAAAACCTTTCCAGCGATTTTTAGTCATAGGTTTAATTAACAACTTGTGGGCAGTTGTGGCACCGCTGTCAGAATGCAGAGGCATCACGATGCTTTGGAACTATGAAACTGTTCTGAAATGTCAACATGGAGTTGTATAAATTGTCATTTTCTTTGTGGCTTAATTTTGATATCAAGGTGACAAGATCCAGCAACATAAGTCATTAAGCCTGACATGCCCTCCAACTAGAGGTTGCGCAAAGTGCGGCTGTCTTTATGTAATTTATCAAAGCCTTTAACGAGTGTACAGTACTAGTTTATAATAATGCAGCACATTTCTTTAACTGTAGACAGAAGGTTATATCTTGTATCAGTACAGCAGAGTGGACTAACCAAAGAATTTCTAATATGGGGCACTGTAAATGTAACTGGATTTGTTAATTACAAGGTGCTACTCCTTTAGGTTGCTCATTATAACCAGCAAACCTTAAAAAGTTGAGCTGAAGGGGAACTGCATTTGTCTACTCTGGCTTTTGAAAGTTAGTGCTTATCTTGTAAGCCCTTGCACAAAGTAAGAATTGATGTTCCTCTGTACATGTGTAGCAGTGCTTTCAGTACTGCTGGAAAAGTTACCTCAAATGATAAATGATTCTATAGAGGAACCAGTGAAGGTATAGGTGCTGTTGAAAGTGGAAGGTGTGTGGTTCAGTCAGAAACTTTGTCTTCCGTGTGCTTGTTTGTAAACTAAATGTGAAATCTTGCATTCTGCTTTTATTTATGTGCTTTCTCAGTTGCTTTCTGATCCACAAATGGACCAGGTTAGCTGTTGGAAAATGCATTGTAGAAGTATATGCCTAATTACTGTGCAGCCTCAAAGCCATAATTGCAGTAAAATAACCACCTTCACCACCAAAATAAATAATGCTAATCATGGCACAAACAATTTACACTTGCTTTATATTAAATTGTCATTCATTTATAATTCAATCAATATCAGGCTCTGCTGGGAGGAAAAAAAAAAGTCCCTGGGCTGAATAGGTCACATATTGTTGTTGCTAAGGTGTGGTGAAATCCTTTGTAACTTTTAGCTAACACTAGAAGGGGTGCATGTGATTGCCCAATTTGGAATAAAGTGCAAGTCCAGTCACAAAATATTTTCCTCTAGGGGAAATTTTATATTTTTTGCCAAAAAAACAAAACGTTTTGACTAAAACCACTCACGGGAGTAACTTTACATGCCTATGCCAAGTCTCAAAAATGCCTTCTTGGGTCACTTACCTAATAGAACACTGATATAGTCACTAAATAAACTTTCCCCAAAGGAAAAAACGTTTTGAGCAAAACATGACCTATAATGTTCCCCTGTATAAATGTATATAAATCTGTATAAAATGTGGCGGAAATGGGTTCAACGAATTGCATACTCGACAAACGTATATTCAGCTTTAAACTTTAGATTGTTTTGGTGCAATAAACCAATTAATCTTTAACTAGGAGCTTTGCCCCCTTTTGCTAGAAATCTTTTGAAACAAATAGCTTTCTCTGTATTTCTCCTGACATCCTAACATTGCCCAACAAATAATTTCTTGCAGACTGTTTTAGCATAATAAAAAAATCAGGAATGTTTAATAAAAGAAAAAGCAGGCAATGTAACAATAATGATAAGTAGAAATAAAATATTAAATATTAAAGAATAATAAGCAGGTTATATATGATTGCAAAGCTTATTGAATACACAGACCACACATCAGTATTCAATTGAATTGAATTTCACTTGAAGTTAGCATTTACTTGTTCTATATCCCCAAATAAGCATTGTTATTACTGTGCTGCACCTATTAGTCCTTGTACAGTAAAGATGTATAACTTTAAATATAGTGCACATGAAGGGACTTTCTTCATTGATACTTTTGAGAATTTTCACCTTACTGTTAATATCCTTTTTGGTCAAGCTCTCTTATTGAACTGTTTTTTTTTTTTTTTTTCCCCTCCAGAACTTTCAGAAAGATGTCTGAAACTTGCACCTCACTGACCCTTATCTGTGTTGGAAGCAGCTTTGCGCTGTCTGGGCTTTTTTACCACTTGTACAAAAGAAAACTGCAAGAAATACAGCAGCTAAAAGTAAGTCAAAAAATTATCTGCGAAATCTGTTACTAAACAAGACACTGTTTCATATTACTTAACTACTCCTGCTGTTGTCTTTTGTTTACATGTGTTCTTTGCATAAGCAGAAAATCCCAAAGGTTGAACTTAATGAAGACCTATTAAGGCAATTGCACGCATTGCATCACAATCGCCTCCCATATGTGGCTATAGAAGGTAAAGAAATATGTGTCTTTTTGTAATGAAGAGTTAGTACATTAGTTATGAGTACTTTTTAAATTCACTATAACAAAAAAGTTGTTTTCTAATTTTGGTAGTGAAAACTAGTTGCGAATGTGATATGCTGTCGTCTTGTCTTAGGTGTTGTGTTGCCAGATGGCGAACCTCTGGCCAGCCAGTATGTGCCAAGGTGCTATGGGGTCATTCAGCGAGTCATTGTCCAAGAATACAAAAAAGTCCTGAACAGGATTACAAACACCTGGTGAGTGATTATGGAATTATGACATGCAGTGTATGCACAACATTAACTAAATATACTGTGTATAAATGTGTACTGTATGTAGTTTACATGTAGGCATACTATATGTGTGTGTGTGTGTGTGTGTGTGTGTGTGTGTGTGTGTGTGTGTGTGTGTATATATAAATAAAAATGTATACAGTAATCCCTCCTCTATCACGGGGGTTGCGTTCCAGACCCCCGAGATAGGTGAAAATCCGCGAAGTAGAAACCATATGTTTGTATGGTTATTTTTATATATTTTAAGCCCTTATAAACTCTCCCACACTGTTTATAAATATTCCCCACACAGTTATACAGCATAATCCCTTTGTATTCTCTTAGATATTAGGTAAGATTCATTGAAATTATGTATATAAACACACTGTTTATATACAGTAAAACCTAAATATTATTTTAAAGATTTGAGTGTCTCCGATATCACATATGTTACAGCCATTACGATAGATATGCCACCAGCAATAAATACGTACAATGCAAGAAAAATAGTATACAGTAAATGTGTGTACAGTGACACTAAACGTACGTACATGTACTAAGTACTGTAAGTAGAAAATTAATTATGGTTACTCACCAACAATGACACGATGACTTGTCCGATTAACAATGAGTTTAATTTTACTGCACAACAAAGGAGAGCGTTACAGCTCTACTAAAGGAGCCACTTCAGGCGACTGTGTAGCACTGCCATTGTTCTTCTTCCAGCAGTCTTCAATCCAAATCCCTAAAGCAGATTCCATCCAGACTACTGCCTTATTACATCCACTTACAACTCGTTTTGCACCCTGGTTAAAAGGACACTGCAGCTGTAGATCTTCTATTCCTTTCCTACTTTTTAAATGAAAATAATCGTAGCCACATTGATGCCATAATGGCGTCCTACAGCGGTGTAGCTTTTCCATTCCTTCAGCATATCCAAAACATTTTACCTTTTCGGCAATCGTTACCTTCTTCCGTTGGCGCTTGGGCACGGCCCCTGAAGCAGAAGCAGGAGCAGATCGTTTTGGAGCCATAATGAATGGCTTGACTATGCACAAAGATAAACACAAAAGAGCACAAAAATTAATTCTTTATACAGCGAAACACGTTGATGCTGAATGAGCGAGACAAGACTTCCTGGTTAACACTGCATGCAGCACACAGGAACTTAACTGCGTGCTCTGATTGGTTAGCTTCTCAGTCATCCACCAATAGCGTCCCTTGTATGAAATCAGCTGGGCAAATCAACTGAGGAAGCATGTACAGGATGTAAAAAGACATATTGTCCGCAGAACCCGTGAAGCAGCGAAAAATCCGTGTTATATATTTAGTTATGCTTACATATAAAATCCGCGATAGAGTGAAGCCGCGAAAGTCGAAGCGCGATATAGCGAGAGATTACTGTAATCATTTATAGTGTGTATGCATTAAAGTATGAAGTGTATGGTGCATACCAATACAAAGAATGCATTTTTCTCTCTGGGTATTCAGCAAAACAAGAAAAATTAATTCTATGACAAAACATGAAAGAGAAAGTGATGTTTTGAATTCAATTGCTGCAGTTTAATGGAAATGGAGGCTTCTTTGATGCAGATTTAAAGGAAAATGGACATTTTATAAGATTCTGTACTCTTTTCAAAAGGAATGGAAAGGGTATTCCTATGTAGATTGGTCATCAGTTACAGGTATGTATGTATACAGTACATGTCTGTAATCTGCTTTAAGTATAGTGTATTGTTTGGAGGTTGATGGCCTTAAATACTAATGTCGAAAGAAAGGAAGGACAAAATTGAAATAAGGACTACATCTATACTTGTATCACATAAACAAAGGGCTTATACAGGGAGTGCAGAATTATTAGGCAAGTTGTATTTTTGAGGATTCATTTTAATATGGAACAAACACAGTGCTATCAGTCAATCCAAAATGTTAATAAACCTGAATGTTTCACAACGGAAATGTGAGTGTGAACATCATCAAGGGAATACATATGTGCGCACAATTATTAGGCAACTATTAGTGTGCAGATTTATTATGCAACTAAAGAAAAAATGAAAATTTTCCCATCTCACTTGTTTGTTTTCATCTGTTATAGTGAGAATAATAAACAAACACCTCAAAATTTACAAATAAACATCTCTGACATTTCAAAAAAAATAAATCAATCAATCAATGACCAATATAGCCACCCTTCTTTCCAATAACAGTCATAAGCCTTTCCATTCATGGAGTCTGTCAGTTTCTTGATCTGTTGACGATCCGCTTTTTGTGGAGCAGTGACTACAGCCTCCCAGACACTCTTCAGAGAGGTGTATTGTTTTTCTCCCCCGTAAATCTAGCGTTTAAGAAGTGCCCACAAGTTCTCGATAGGGTTTAGGTCAGATGAGGAAGGGGGGCCATGTCATTATTCCTTCATCTTTAAGGCCTTTACTGGCTGGCCATGCAGTGGAGAACTTCGATGCAAGTCGAAAAAAAATCATGGTCTTTTTCCTGTATCACTGTTTGAAGAAAGTGTCTTCGAAAAACTGGCAGTAGGTTTGGGAGTTGATTTTGAGTCCATCTTCAATGCAAAAAGGTCCAACTAGCTCATCTTTAAAAATACCAGCTCATACCAGTACCCCACCTCCACGTTGGAGTGGAGCTCTGGGCCCATTACTGATCCACAGGTCCATCCATCTGGTCCATCAAGAGTCACTCTCATCTCCTCGGTCCATAAAACCTTTGAAAAAAATCTGTCTTCAGATATTTCTTGGCCCAGTTTTGACGTTTCCACTTATGTTTCTTGTTCAGTGGTGGTTGGGTTTCAGCCCTCCTTACCTTGGCCATGTCTTTGAGCACTGAACACCTTGTACTTCTGGGCACTCCAGGTAGGTTGCAGCTCTGGAATATGAAAGTACTGGAGGATAATGGGTTCCTGGTAGCTTCACGTTTAATTCTTCTCAAATCTTTGGCAGCTAATTTGCGTCTTTTGTTCTCAACACGTTTCTTGCGACCCTGTTGACTATTTGCAACAAAATGTTTGATGGTTCTGTGATCACACACCAATATCTTAGCAATTCCAAAAGTGCTGCATCCCTCTGAAAGACTTTTTACAATTTTTAACTTTTCAGAGTCAGTTAAATCTCTTTTTTGGCCCATTTTGCCTGAGGAAAACTAGCTGCCTAATAATTCTGCACACCTTGATATAGGGTGTTGATCTCCTTAGGCCACACCCTCCCTCATTACACAAATACACATCACCTGACGTGCTTAAATCCAATAAGCATTCAAGTTAATACAGCTTGGAGTTGGAATATACGCATTAAAAATGATGATATGGTCAAAATATTCACTTGCCTAATAATTGTGCACACAGTGTAGAAAGGTTTTTTTTGTTCTATATTGTATCTGTTTGCTTGTACCTCCTCCACAATCGCTGTAGTCTTACAATATTGTCATTGGTTTTCTAATATTTTAAGCTTTATTCCCTCAACTTTAATATATCCTTGCCTGCTGTTTTTCCTTCCTGACCTCCACATATTTTTTTGTCAGTTGATCATCAATCCAGATATCTGTGTTATTTTTTCACACATGCCTTTAAACTATGCCACTAGTAGTGTATTCAGGTAATACCTGGAACAAAGAGATGAACATATATACAAGGAATTACATTTTGGAAACTGAATATTTGAGCCGAATATAGTAGACGGCAAACAAATACAACACATATTAGTATAAACCAGCTTGGTAGGTTATGTGGCTGCTCTAAACTGGCACTGTCTGTATGTGTGACTGGACCCTGCTATGGACTTGCACTTTTTTTTGCTTGAGCATGAAGCTCCCACAGTCTACTTTGGCAACCCTTGACCCTGAACTGGATTAAGTGGATTTGAAAATGATGCATTGTTTTGTTTTAATGCAGTGTTGAATAAATTTTCTGTTGCTCTTAACCAAAAACTATTCCCCTCTGTCATGTAGTAGGAAATATGATGCCACTCTACAGAATAGGTTTTAAAAAAAAATCCTATTATTGCACTTTAACTTCTGTTTTCTTCAGTTAAAATTTAAGGAATTCTTTTTTGTTTTCCCTTTTGTAGGAATACTGCAAAACATAATCGAAAAGAGTCGACCAACACTGTACCATTCAGCCTTGTTCCTGCAGGGATTTACAGCACACCAGTGACCGTGCAAGTGGAATCTCCTATGACTGCTACAGATCTCTACCTGGAAATGGTTTACAGTCGTATCCGCAAAGCCAAGGAGACCTTTATGGGTTATTTTGAGCAAGAGATGAGTGGTGAGAAGCCTTGGTGTTTGGAGGAACGGGAGGAGATGCTTAAGGTTGGGAGTACACTGACTGGCTTTGGAGAGCTCATAATGGACTCCAGTCGGGTGCTGAGGCTCCGGCCACCTCAGAATGGACAGAAGTATCTGCTCATCACGTCCAGTTACCAGTCCTACCTGCAACAGCATCGGTCTTCAATGAACATGTGGAAGATGCTGACTGTTGTTTTTGGCCTGGCGGGTGCCATTGTGCTCTTGGTGTTCCTATATAGGAGATATCTCAAAGAGTCAGAAAAAAAGGATACATAGTTTTAGTAATCATTACATTCCTTCTTGCCTTCATTAGCTTATTGTGCTACTACTATTGCCAAAACATTTGCATTGAGAAAATCAACAATCAAAATTATATTAGTGCTATGCAATTGAAACCTAAGCAACATTCATATTAAAGATAATTAAATAAACCAGCAATGATTTTTCTACATTTTTCTTGATGTATGGTTCAGAAAGGAAGATTAAGATGATTAACTTGTATCTCATTTTGGAGCTTTAGGGCAACAGGAACTCATTAGGGCAGGCTTTTCAAATGTGGCCAACAGACTCTCTCTCTCAAAAACAAAAGAAGAAATCTAAAAGTTTTTACAAAATTGTCTGGTGGTATATCATACCCATTTGCTCCTAAACACCAAAGTAGACAAGAGTGCCATCTCAGTGATGCAAAGGTTGTGTTTTGAAATGCAAAAAGTAACCTGCAATCACCCGTGTTGTGTTGTTTGGGTTTTTTTTTTTTTTTGTTTTTTTTTCCACCATTTCCAAGAGGGTTCCTCCACCAATGGAGGCAAGGAAAGAATAAAGCGTTGGGTAAGCATCTCATTATTGCCCAAATCTAGGCCTCTCAATATCTAAAAATCCCTGCCATATGGTTAAGGCATACTTTTTTGCAGAGATGCTTACCTGTCTTACATTATTTTATTTCGCTAAGGGTGAAGAAAACAATGAAAACCATTGTGTGAGATTGTAGCTGTTAGCTGTGCACAAGTTGCCCAGGATTTAAACTGAACACAGTCATGGGCGATTGGGCAAAATGATTGTTGGATAGGAATGAACATTCTAGTAACAATGTATGTGAATGTTGATTGGAATGTACTTGAATAATGAAAAGCAATAAATTAACTGTTTTGTGCTGTTGAATTAAATAGAGTCAAACAAATAATCCTGCTGGCAATACAATCTAATTGCACCTTACTAAAATATTGTTTATATAATAATAAATCCTATTTTCTGAAATTTTTTTAATAAAATGATTTTTTTTTTATTGCAAGAGCCTGTTGAATAAATTTGCAAATTTCTGTGCTGTCACAACTACTAGTACATGGGTGGCGAACTCCAGGCCTGGAGTGCTGCAGTGGCTACAGGGTTTCATTCTAACCCTTTTCCTAATCAGTGACCAGTTTTCACTGCTAATTAACTTTTCCACCATCACTTTAATTGCCATGTTAGAATAGTTCAGCCCTCTGAACTGATTCCTTTCTTCATTAAATGACCGCCAAGCAGAAATGAGATGTGAAACGAGCTAACAGATGACCAGCTAAACTGGGGCTTCAAACTCTAACCATTTTCACTCCAATCACTTTCTTAATGAGAAGACAATTCTTGCTGTTAATTAAACCTGTTATTTAATGCCATTGCTTGTTGCTGCTCTCATTCTGCCACAGCACACATTTCAAAAACTGTTTTCTGTTCTTTTGAAGCGCACCGTCAAAATGTTTTGGTGACCTGAGAGATCAACCTTGCCAAGACCATCTCCTCTCTTTAATTACAGATATAGTGTAATGGGCACGGGGAGCTGGTCATGTGGTGGCTTGTATTGTCTCATTATTGTTTGGCTGCTAATTATAGAAAAAAACAACAATGGGGCCTGAGTCAAGTTAATTAAAAGAAGTAATCCGTAGCAAAAACTGGCCACTAATTAAGATGGTAAGAATGAAAACCTGCAGCCACTGCAGCACTTGAGGTCTGGAGTTTGTCACCCCTGTCTTAGAAAGAACATAAAAACAACAGTTTTCGAAATGTGTGCTGTGGCAGAATGAGAGCAGCAACAAGCCATGGAATTAAGTAACAGGTTTAATTAACAGCAAGAATTGGCTTCTCATTAGGAAATTGATTGGAGTGAAAAATGGTTGGAGTTTGAAGCCCCAGTTTAGCTGGTCATCTGTTAGCTCGTTTCACATCTCATTTTTGCTTGGCTGTCATTTAATGAAGAAAGGAGTCCATTTAGAGGGCTGAACTCTTTAAACAGGGCTATTAAAGTGATGGGGGGAAAAGTTAATTAGCAGTGAAAACTGGGGGGTATTGCACAAAACCAAGATAAGGAATTAAGCTGGGATTTTCTGGTTATCCGGGCTGAATTTAGCCCTGACTCGGTTGCATGAAGGGAGGCTAAATTAATCTACATTAAGTTACTATGGAGATTTACACTTTGCAGCTAGCCTGCTCCAGAGCAGGCTAACAACCAGGCTAAGATTAATCTTAGTGATTTATCGGCTAGTTCCTCCCTAAATCCTACTAGATATTAATGTGTTTTAGTCATTTCATGGTCCTGCATTAAAAAACTAGATATACTGTCATTCATCTATTTATGCGTACTGTTATTTTAGTTATTATTGAAAACTGCTGTTCATTTCACTGTCAGAGGTTTGATGAATATATATATTATTCGAGATTTAAAGAGATTTAAAACACCCAGTGAGGAAAGCACATTTTCCTGAGCAATTATTACTTTGCTGTCCACAATGAATGCCAACACAGTGCAAAAGAACTATACTATACAATATGAGAAATAGAATATAGACTATGTATATCTATATATGCAAGTATACAGTAGAAATGTATTGTTGAATGATAAAAAATATCAATATATTATATTTTATTGCAGTTGATGAGATAATAAGAAATGGCTCCTCAATTTGCAAATGTGGTTTCAATTAAGTCCGTAACGAGGTCAATACGTAGTATATATAGACTAAAGATTTGTGTGTTTCCTATCCACAATGGCTTGCCCTTTGTTGAATGATGTAGTTGATGAGGAAGTTTTAATACTCAGACGAGCATTCAGGCATGAAAGAGTCTTCGAGATAGGGCAGACCCATTGGCCTTTTCAGACGAATATCTGACTGAGAGGTACAGATTCTCAAGTGATGGCATCAGATATTTGTGTAGGCTGCTGGGTCCAAACATACAGCACAGGACCGCACGGAGCCATGCTCTCACTGTCCCACAGATGGTCTGCATAGCACTGCGATTCTTTGCAAGTGGCATGTTTCTGTATTCTGTCGGTGATGCAGAAAACCTCAATAAAGCCACTATTTGCCGCACAATAAGAAAAGTAAGTCTGGCATTGAAATCTCTTGTGCACATATTTATCACCTTCCTGGCCACAGAAGATTCATCCACATCAAGGAGGAGTTCTACAAGATTGCAGGTAACATGAATAATAACAGATTACTACAAAATGTTACATTAGCACAGTCACAGTATGACAGTCATTGTTTTGTGTTATAGCTTTTCCTAATGTAATTGGTACAGTGGATTGCACCCATATTCGTATCCAACGCCCTCAGGGGCACATGAGGGAGATTATGTGAACAGGAAATCCTTCCACAGTGTCAATGTTCAGGTAAGAATAAGTAATGGTTACTGTCAGCTACATAATTATTCTGTGCATTAAATTACCTTAATAGGCTATATATTGTTACAGATGATCTGTGATGCTGACTGCCTTATCACAAATTTAGAGGCAAAGTGGCCTGGCTCAGTCCACGACTCCAGAATCTTTCGGCCAGTAGAATTTACCAGAGACTCTCTCTAGGTAAACCACCCCATTTTTTAAGCACCTTGAACAGCAAGAGTACAGTACTTGTAAGAATTATGTTTTGTATTCACAGGTGAG
The DNA here is from genome assembly GCF_016835505.1 of Polypterus senegalus. NCBI lineage: Eukaryota > Metazoa > Chordata > Cladistia > Polypteriformes > Polypteridae > Polypterus > Polypterus senegalus. Next base: position 197,249,936 of record NC_053154.1, read on the forward strand.
TTCTCTGGTGTGCTGCTGGGGGACAAAGGTTATGCCTGTGAGACATTTCTGATGACTCCCCTTACAGACCCCCAAACCCCAGCACAGCAAGCTTACAACCATGCCCATGCCAAAACCAGGGCTCGAATTGAAATGACCTTCGGCCTCCTGAAATCCCGATTTCAGTGCCTGCACCACCTGAGGGTCTTCCCAGACAGAGCATGCGACGTGACTGTTGCCTGCACAGTGCTGCACAATATTGCCAGCCTAAGAAAAGAAAGGGCTCCCAGAGTTGCTTTGGATGTTGATTGGGACAATGCTGCCATATTCCCAGATAACAGAAATGGTAGACTTGTTAGAGAACAATACATTGCAAATTATTTCAGTTAATTTAGTTTTGATTTAGCCCATCCCTTAATAAAGGATAATGTAGGCTATATAACTTTTCATGTGTACATGCATTTTATTTGGCATCAGTAGCACACACTGTGGTTATCTTCCCAAATTCTAGTTCCACTTCACTGGATCGATCACTATAAAGTGTACCTGACAGTCATAAAAATTGTAGAAGACCACAATGGTTTTGGAATATTTTTCTTTTATTATTTTGCTGTTATCACTTGTCAGCTTGGAGCTGTGGACAGAACAAATTATGATGATTAATACATTGGGTTACAGTCATGGTTACAGTATGAACTGAAGTCACTTACTTCTGTTTGTAGTTTCTGGATTTCCAGTTCTAGTTTCCTCAGTGTCTTGCGTTTAATTTGCATGTCAAGGTCCATGTCCTGCAGCTTTCTTTTGTTCACATCAATCTTGACTTCTGAAAGCTCGATCTGTCTCTTAAGATGTGTTGTGTAGAGATGTCTGACAGTTTGTGAATTCTGTGAACACCTTTTTGTTAGCATAGCACAATTTTTGCATAATGTAAATTTACTTTAGGCAATACTCACTATGTTACCAGGCTGCTTATCAGACTGCCCAATGTCAGGATCCTTTAACAAATGATATTTTCTATTAGTACCACTTCCTGACTTCTTATCTATTATAAACTTAAAAATGTGTCCATTTCCACAAAATTGACATGATACCTCGAGCCTTCTAGAGTCCAACGACACGGTCTCATCATCGGCAGAAGTGCACTCCACTGCTGTAGATGTGGCTTCCCTCTGCCATATTCATTACTGGTATTGATATTTTTGACAGAACACGCAAAGCCAATGATTTAATAAAGAATACTCACCGGCAAATCATAGTCTGGGGGATCCAAAAGTGTAAGAGTGTTACCAGCCACTGCAAGGTAAAGCAAAGTCACACAGTCCACATAACAAAATATAAATGGATTTTAATATTTTCCATGCGCAGTAGTATGGCAATAATGTACATTGTATGAAGAGGCCAGTATCCCTTGCTGGGCCAGAGTCAGTGGCTGGCCCTCCTGGATCCCTTCAATCACCGGCTTCCCTTTATTTAAGTCCAGGGCCAGCTCCTCTGCTGGGGTGAAGTCTTGGGTTGGAGGGCCACCCCCCGTACCAGTAATATGACTTTTCTTTTTTATGGCTAAAATCAGCACAGATAATAAAATGTCAGCAAACATGTCACTTACCAGCCTGCAAAATATTCTTGTATTTAATCTTGACTTGCTGCCAAGTCCTTTTTTGGCCAGACATGTTTGTTCTTTAAGAGGAATAGAAAGATACAAATGATAAAATAGATTAGATGGATAAAAATAGAGCAAATTATCTGATTATAGATTACATCAAATTAATTAGAAACAAAACCTACATACAAATAGATAAGAGTAAAAGGATTAAACACATTAGAGACATAAAATAAACTAAATATATCAAATAGATGCATATAGTGGGTAAGTGTTTGCAATTATTCTTCATGTTAAATGCATGTCCACTGGACACATTTAAGGCAAAGTATACAATTATTTTTGAAAATGACAAGTAACTCCTTGAATTGTAATTATGAGGGTTTCAGTGGAGCACTGGTTATTTGGACTACTTACGCATTCAATTGGTCCGCTATTGTTTGCCAGGCATTCTCTCTTTGCTTTATTACAGCAGCTGTATTGCCTTTTTTACATATTATATGTTTCACTTCTTCATACGTTTCCATAAGAAGCTGTTGCTCATTAGGCGAAAAGTATGCCGCACGGGTTTTGTCCATTTTTGCATCGGTGATTCTGTGATCGATTTCGTGATCTTTTTAAGAATACCATGAACGCGCATTTATCCAAACTATATACACCTGGCTTAACATATGCGCGCGTTCTCATCCTGGCTCAGCAAACGTGCAACGGATTAAGCCAGGATGCACTGATTAAACTAGGTCAAGCCGCGACTGTTCTGTTATCCTGGCTTTCTTAATTCTACTTTTGTGCAATACCCCACAGTGGGGTCACTGATTAGGAAAAGATTTAGAATGAAAACCTGTACCCACTTCGGCACTCCAGGCCTGGAGTTTGCCACCCCTGTACTAGTATCTGGACTGAAATAATCCTGGACAGTCTCGAAATGTGAATTTGTTTTGTTCTTAGTTAGGATTGGTTTGTACAGACACGGTGTTATGTGTTCTATTTTTATCTATAATTTGAATTTTAAGTAAGTCACAATGCAAAGGAAAAATACTGCCATAACCTTTCAAATCTCTTAATGTAATAATCCCATGATGAAAAGAAATTGTGTATATCTATGCGGGGGTTGACTGAGAGAGTCCTGCAGAGATTCACTTGCCAAATTGGTTTCAGGAACTTCCCCTGACTTGTCATAAAATTTACAAAGACTGGAGGTTGTGCATTACATCAAACCATTGCTGTTCTTATCGATAATGTAACACTAATATTACATTGCTTTGTCTAAGTTACAAATAAAGACATTCAAAATATTAATATTAACTTATATGCAAAATTTCACACTACAGCAATACCAGTACTGGGTAGGGCCTTCTTTTGCTGTCAAATGAGTCTGTCCTTTGTGGAGTGAATTCCACAAGATGTTGGAAACATATTTTTAAGATTCTGCTCAATGTTAACATGATCCATCATACAATTTCAGCAGATTTATTAAGGTGTTCTACTGGATTCACATTCAATGAATGGGAGGGACAGTGAAGATCACTGAACTCATTCTTATATTCGTGAAACCATTTTAAGATAATTTGTGCTTTGAGACATTGTGCATTATCATGCTGGAGGTAGCCATTAGAAGATGGGTAAATTGTGGCCGTGAAAGAATACAAATGGTCAGCAACAATACTCAAATAGGCCTTGGCATTCAAGTGATGATTGATTGGTATTAATGGGCCCAAAGTGTGCTACGAAATCATTCTTCATATCATTACGCTGCCACTACCAGCCTGGACTGTTTTCACAAGACTTTGGTTGGGGGCATGGATTCATACTGTTGGTGCGAATTTCTAACTCTACCATCCGTGTGCCTTGGCAGATATTGAGAGTCATCAGACCAGGCTGTGTTTTCAACTGTCCGGTTCTGGTGAGCTTGTACCAACTGCAGCTTCAGATTTCTGTTTTTGGCTGGCAGAAGTGGAACCCAATGTGGTCTTCTATTGTTGTAGCCCATCTGTTTCAACATGTGATGTGTTGTGTCTTTTGAGGTGCTTTTCTACCCACAAGAGTTGTACAGAGTGATTATCTGAGTTACTGTAGGCTTTCATTCAGCTCAAACCAGTCTGTCCATTCTCCTTTTAACTCTTTCATCAGTTAGGTTTCTTCTAACCACATAGCTGTTGCTGTTACTTTTTTTTTTCACCATTCTGAGTAAACTTTAGAAAGTGAAAATCCCAGACGATCAGCAGTTACAGAAATTCTTAAACCAGCCCTTCTGGCACCAACAATCATGCCTCATTTGAAATAAATAAGGTTTCTCCATTGACTGGCTGATTAGATAATTACATGGATAAGCAAGTGTGCAGGAGTTACTAAAAATGTGTTCAGTGACTGCATATCACTGTTCGGAGATTATGTTGAAATTCATATGACACAGTGATTAGTGCTCTTACTTAGGAGCTTCTGAAAGCAACGTCTAAATACCAGTCTAGTTACTGCCTGGGTTGTCTTCATGTTCTGTTCATGTCTGCCTGCGGTTTCTCCTACATCATAAAGATGTGAAAGGTAGATGTATTATCATAGGGTGAGTGGTGTTCACTAGATTCATTAATGGTTAGTCTATGCTGTGCACCTTAAGCATAACACACACACAGGGCTCACGCATATAGGCACTTATTAGCACTGATTATGAATGATGGCTGCATGCCCTACTACTTCTTAGTACTCCAGACAAGGACGCTCCATAGCTTTAGCCTGAGCAGACAAGAGGGGTGTCCCCTAGACACTGTAGACTTATGCACCTTGTTTATTGCTATTTTCCATCACTACTCTACTCATTCCCATGCTACTCAGTATTGTAGATGTCCCTCCTCATGCACTAACCTTGTGGCAGAGAAATGGCAATCTGCTCAGAACTTAGTGGCTTATAGTACTTTATTGGCTCAATCATTCAAGATATGCAAAGTATAGTAAAACAGTATTGGTAAAGCAATATTTATTAAAGAAAAGTAAAAGAGTAATAGCAAAATATAAATAAAGAATATAAAAGTGTGCATATAAAGCCCACGTAAAAATAAACCTTTATTTAAAAATCAGAAGGCTTCCATCCATTCATCCATTATCCAACCCGCTATATCCTAACTACAGGGTCACAGGGGCCTGCTGGAGCCCATCCCAGCCAACACAGGGCGCAAGGCAGGAAACAAATCCCGGGCAGGGCGCCAGCCCACCACAGTCAGAAGGCTTCATGCCAGTAAAATAAAAAATGATATTTTGTTTAAGGACATGAAAGCCAACAGGTATCACCAAAGGAAGTAACTGTCTCATCAGCTACTTGTCTTAATTCATAAGTCAGGATGCTGCATGGACATTGGGACTTATGTCAGAAAAAAAGTTCACACAGTTCAGTTACTGCCTCACTGAGGCTTGTCTGAGCAACTTACAGCAAAATGCATTTCACTGTAGTTTTTAAACAAAATGTCTGCAGTCACAAAATAGTGATTTGTCCTTCGGACACAATAGGTTCATTGGAAATTTTAAACTAGCCCAGTGGAAGTTAGTAAGGGTATGGGCGTGAGTGAGCCCACTGATAGAGTTGTACCCCTTCACTTTTGACTCTAGCCTCCAGGATTTGAAAATGGGTGGATTAAAGGGAGTTTTAATTCCACCACTTTCTAGGGATAATAGTAAGTTCAACAGCGACTTTAAAATGGGTGTATGTAAGTATCACCTGCATCTCCTCTCTCACCACATTCATAAACCTTCTAGGCCTTCCTCTTTTCCTCTTCCCTGGCAGCACTATCCTTAACATCCTTCTCCCAATAAAACTCAGCATCTCTCCTCTGCACATGTCCAGACTCACACAATCTCACCTCTCTGACTTTGTCTCCCAACTGTCCAACTTGAGCTGACCCTCTAATGTACTCATTTCTAATCCTATCCATCCTCATCACACCTAGTGCAAAAGTAGCATCTTTAATCTGCCACCTCCAGCTCTGTCTCTTGCTTTTTAGTCAGTGCCACTGTCTCCAACCCATATAACATAACTGGTCTCACTACCGTCCTGTAGACCTTCCCTTTCACTCTTGCTAATACCCGTCTGTCACAAATTACTCCTGACACTCTTCTCCACCCATTCCACCCTGCCTGCACTCTCTTCTTCATCTCTCTTCCACAATCCCCATTACTCTGTACTGTTGATCCCGAATATTTAAATTCACATTTGCTAACTCTACTCTCTGCATCCTCGCCATTCCACTGACCTTCTCATTTACACACATGTATTCTGTCTTGTTCCTACTGACCTTCATTCCTGTCCTTTCTAGAGCATATCTACATCTCTCCAGGGTCTTCTCAACCTGCTCCCTACTATTGCTACAGATCACAATGTCATCAGCAAACATCATAGTCCATGAGGACTCCTGTCTAGTCTTGTCTGTCAACCTGTCCATCACCATTGCAAATAAAAAAGGGCTCAGAGCTGATCTCTGATGTAATCCCACCTTCAACTTGAATGCATCTGTCACTCCTACCGCAGACCTCACCACTGTCACACATTCCTTCGTACATATCCTGTACATCTCTTATGTACTTCTCTGCCTCTCTCGACTTCCTCATACAATACCACAGCTCTTCTCGAGGCACCCTGTCATATGCTTTCTCCAGGTCCACAAAGACACAATGCAATTCCTTCTGCCCTTCTCTAAACTTCATCAACATCCTCAGAGCAAACATTGCATCTGTGGTGCTCTTTCTTGGCATGAAACCATACTGCTGCTCACTAATCATCACCTCACTTCTTAACCTAGTTTCCACTACTCTTTCCCATAACTTCATGCCGTGGCTCATCAATTTTATTCCCCTGAAGTTACTGCAGTCTTGCACATTCCCCTTATTCTTAAATATGCACCAGTACACTTTTTCTCCACTCCTCAGGCAACCTCTCACTTTCCAAGATTCCATTAAACAATCTGATTAAAAACTCTCCTAGACACCTCCATGCGTCCATAGGCATGTCACCTGGACCAACGGCCTTTCCATTTTTCATCCTCTTCAAAGCTGTCCTTACTTCCTCCTTGCTAATCTGTTGCACTTCCTGATTCACTTTCTCCACATTATCCAACCTCTCTCTCTCTCATCGTTCTCTTCATTCATCAGCCTTTCAAAGTACTCTTTCCATCTGCTCAACACACTCTCCTCGCTTGTGAGTACGTTTCCATTTTTATCCTTTATCACCCTAACCTGCTGCACATCTTTCCCAGCTTGGTCCCTCTTTCTAGCCAATCGATACAGGTCCTTTTCTCCCTCCTTAGTGTCCAACCTCTCATACAACTCATCATACGCCTTTTCTTTAGCCTTCACCACCTCTCTCTTCACCTTGCACCTTATCTCCTTGTACTCTTGTCTACTTTCTGCATCTCTCTGACTATCCCACTTCTTCTTTGCCATCCTCTTCCTCTGTATACTCTCCTGTATTTCCTCATTCCACCACCAGGTTTCCTTTTCCTCCTTCCTCTTTCCAGATGTCACACCAAGCACCCTTCTTGCTGTCACCCTTACTACATCTGCTGTAGTTTCCCAGCTGTCTGGTAACTCTTCACTGCCACCCAGTGCCTGTCTCACCTCCTCCCTAAACTCAACCTTGCAGTCTTCCTTTTTCAACTTCCACCATTTGATCCTTGGCTCTGCCTCACTCTTTCCTCTTCTTGATCTCCAACGTCATCCTACAGACCACCATCCTATGCTGCTTAACTACACTTTCCCCTGCCACCACTTTGCAGTCTTCAATCTCCTTCAGATCAACTCTTCTGCATAGGATGTAATCTACCTGTGTGCATCTTCCTCCACTCTTGTACGTAACCCTATGTTCCTCCCTCTTCTTAAAATACGTATTCACCACAGCCATGTCCATCCTTTTGGCAAAATCCACTATCCTCTGACCTTCTTCATTCCTCTCCTTGACACCATACCTACCCATCACCTCCTCATCTCCACTGTTCCCTTCACCAACATGCCCATTGAAATCCGCTCCAATCACCACTTTCTGTCCCTTGGGTACACTGTTCATCACTTCATCCAACTCACTCCAAAAATCTTCTTTCTCACCCATTGCACACCTAACTTGCGGTGCATATGCACTAACAACATTCATCATCACACCTCCAATTTCCAGCTTCATAATCATTACTCTGCCTGACACTCTTTTCACCTCCAAAACACTCTTGACATACTGTTCCTTCAGAATAACTCCTACCCCATTTCTCCTCCCATCCACACCATGATAGAACAATTTGAATCCACCTCCAATCCACCTGATCTTACTCCCCTTTCATTTAGTCTATTGCATGCACAATATATCAACCTTCCTTCTCTCCATTATATCTGCTAACTCTCTACCCTTACCAGTCATACTGCCAACATTCAAAGTTCCTACCCTCAGTTCCACTCTCTTTACTTTCCTCCTCTCCTCCTGCCTCCAGACACGTCTCCCCCCTCTTCTTCATTTTCTTTGGCCAACAGTAGCCCAATTTCCACCAGCACCCTTTTGGCTAACAGTACTGATGGTGGTCGTTGTTTACCCGGGGCTCGACTGATCTGGTATGGAAATTTGTATTGTTGTCCTTATATTGATTTGGCACAATTTTACACTGGAAGCCCTTCCTGACGTAACCTTCACCATTTGTCCGGGCTTGGGACCGGCATGAAGAAACACACTGGTTTGTGCATCCCCTGTGGCTGGGTTAACAAACTGCAGCTTTCCATGACCCTGAAATTAGGGAAATTCAGAACATGGATAAAAGTTTTTACTAAGCATTTTGTGATGCCCACTGTTACCATGACAGTCCTATTTTTGGTGCTACTGCAGCTAACTTTTGTTTTTAGTGTTTAGTGCAGAGATAAGCTCTTAGCTGTTAAGATACCATAAACATTTTTAAGGTCACAGCTACCAGGAAATTAAAACATAAAATATACAATTATATTGCTTTATTTATAGAGTTATGATTAAGATGGGATTTCTAGGGGAATACCTGACAGATATGTCCTCAGGCATTAACTGTATTAGCAGTGCTTACTAAGGTGTATAAAATTTTAAAAAAGTATTTTAGCCCATGGTAGTAGTTTATGCAATCTCAGTCTGTTTTAGCAAACTATTCACATTTGTTTCTAGGGGGTAACTTCAGACCATCCATTTTTTCTATATCAGCTTATCCTGTTCAGGGCAATGGTGAGCCAGTTCCTATCCTGGCAGCATCATATGCACAAGGCAAGAACCAACCTGAAATGATTTGGGCCACTGTATGATTGGAAACCTTCCCAGGTACACCCACACTTGCTCATCCTGGGCATATTTAGAGGAGCCAACTAGCTTAAGATGCACATCTTTGTAATGTCGAAAGAGAACTGGAGTACTTGGAGAAAAAAATAACTCTGACTCAGGTAGAATCAGCCACACAGACAATGTATAAAAGCTGGGTCTCGAACCCACAACTCTTGTTACTATAAAGCGTAAACATACTGTATCACTCTTAGTAAATTCTGTCTTCTTCATATGCTCCTTCCTTTATTTTAATTTGAAAATCACATCATGTTCCTGCAGCCATTAACCAGAAACAAATACACACAACAGTGATGTACAACAATGTGTGTCTACTCTGAACGTTCATGTGGCATCACCAACTTACCCAGAAGATTCAGCTTTAGTGACTTAAAAGAAATTTGACATCACAATGAGTAATACATAGGAATGTTTGAAAATATGATATACAGAACCTGAAGTATTAATAAAAAGACATACAATTTTTCTTTTTATAATCAGCCTACAGTCAATCTACAACTCCATATGGTTGTTCCTTCATCTGTTAGGAATGAGGCATTCCCTCAAAGTTTGTTACATTGTTTTTGATAAACAAATTTGATGCACATTATTGATTTAAAAGTAGTCCAATAGATAGGTGTGTCAAATTGCACAATTGAAGCACTGAAGAGAGGAGTGCCTACATACACTTTATAAATATATTAGTTTATTGCATCATTTTCTCTGACACACATCTCATGAATGGGTTGTGAATTGTCCATTAGAGCATTTTGTGTTTGATTTTGTCTGAGAACACAGTGAGAGAAGAAAACATATAAACTGGTAGAACTTTACTGCAGCTTGATTGATCTGTGAAAAGAAGTAGATTTTGGTTTCAGCCATTAGAGTAAAGCATGTAGAAGGCAGTAGATGAACAAAGGAAACCCAGAGCTCATGGATTTGAACAGTACATTGTAGGAAGAACATTTTGCTCTTTCTCTTCATTTTCTAAATTATTATAAGGACACTCTTTGTTATACATCAGTTGTCCCCTTCAAGAGGCTGTTCAATACTTATTGTTATGACGGCAGGCAAGTACCACAAACGTGCCTGTAGAGATGTTAGAGGGGAAAGACTTTTACATACACTGCAGAGCAATGATAAGATAATGCTATAAAGTCGCATTGTGTTCTGTGCTGAGTCTGATTGAGTCAAAGTGCCCTACTGGAATGCTTGATGATTTCATTGTACGTTAAAGGACCCCCTATCAAAAATTGGACCTATCTCAGTAGTGCTTAGAAAAAGTCATAGCAACCTTAATTCTACTCAGACTGGAGCAGGTAGTGCAATAGTCTGTGTTGAGTGCTTCTAATTAGGGGAATAATAGTTTTGACTTCACTGGGGGCTCACATTTTGCACCATCAAACACAATCAAGGATTTGTAAGGGGTCAGTAAAGATCATCTCAACTGCAGTATATACTCTGGTTGCAACTAAGGTTGCCAGTTGTCTCCAATCACCATTACGGTTGCTCTGAAACCTAGCTTGCAATTAATTGACCAAAGAGCTCGCTTAACAATGCCTTTTTATCTGAATATCTGTTATTGAATGATGAGTGTTGTAGTTGCTGGAGAGCTGCCAGTTGCTACTTTGAATGCTTAAACCCATAATGAGGTATTAGCTGGAGTTAAGCTGCTGTAGCTACTTTTTTGTGTGACTTCTTCCATGTTCTGATCTCTTAAATGTCAAGGTGCTGCTGTGTAACATGGCATTATATTCCTTGAATACTTGACCACTGCACCAACAATAATTCTGAATGGCTTTTTTTCCATGGGCTGGACATTTGACACTGAGCTTGTCTTTGGATTTCAGAATGATTACCCATGTGTCTCCTGCAGGACTTTGACTTCAATGGCTGTGTGCTTGCTATGATTGCTATCTACCTTTAACTTTGCTTTATCAAGACCAATAAAACAACTGTACTGTATTGGTATATCGGTCTGTGACTTAGTTCATGTTTGGCCATGACTCCTTTTCTACATGTGTGCTACAATGGTTGGTATCTTTGGATATACTCCAATACAGCTATTAGTCTGCGACTTTGTGGTCTGATTATTTCTCTTTCATATAGGTACATGCTGGAATGCTTATCACAATCCCTTCTGTGTGACAATTTATATCAGCTGGATGCTTCCTACTATAGCTATCACATTACCTCAGCTACTAGAGCTAAATGAATACCACACTATAAGACTTAACACTTTCCAGTAGCTGTTGCATAAGTTGAAATTCTATAGGCTGGATGTTTGTTATTATGATAGGTATTTGGTTTATCCACACTGTCTGTATAAATAAGTGGCTTTACTTTTTTAGCTTGATATTTCCCACCATGCATTCTGACAAATTGTGCCTCTGTGCTCTGGACACTTATCATTCTATCTCCTACAACTGGAGGGTTACCACCATGACCTGGGGGTGATCTGGCCCATCATTGCAGTAACTTGTCTTCTGTGACCTCTCCTTCTGTTTAGCACCATGACACTTCTATTTGACGTCGCTAGCATATAATGTTGGTTGGTGCTTTGTAATTTAATACGGCCTCCTCTCTTGTGCCGCTAATTTCATGAGGTAGGCTGTCCAGCACCAGTGTTAACATAGCATTTCAGTCTGGGTGTATGAGTGGAGCTACTATGAAAATTTGCCTGGCTAATTGGATTTTTCCAGTGGCTCTCTGATTTTATAGACTGTTGTGTTTCTTACCAGGAAGATGAGTGACAACAAATATGCCTCCCTGGCGTTGCTCTGTTTTGGGGGTAGCCTTGCCTTATCAGGACTCTTCTACAACTTATACAGAAAGAAGAGGGAAGAAGTGCAGAAGCTTAAGGTAAGGTGTCACCTCAGTCTGCTAGTAAGTGCCATGTAAAATGTGTTAAAAACTAACTTCCATTCAATGTATATGTCTGTGCCCACTCTGCCACAATAGGAAATTCCAAAGGTGGAACTAAATGAAGATTTGATAAACTCCATAGAATCACTGCAGCCAAAGCAAATCAACTATGTGGCAGTTGAAGGTAAGCATCCTTTTGGGCTTGCTTTATTGTTAAAACAGGGATTTCAAACTCAATTTCTGGAGGACTCTACTGGCAGCAGTTTTTCCTTAGAGCAGGTTTTTCAGGTTATTTTCATATTATGTTTGTCAGGTTTGTTTGCTACAGGTACAGCGGGTATACCTCTCTCTAATAATCATTGTAACTCTGAAACTTCTGTTGCCCCTGAAGGGCTAGGACTCTAAGGCAGTCTCTCATGGTCCCATTCCCTTGAAGGAACAGCACAGTCACGTGCTTCTCATTTTTTGCCCATGTATTTACTATTGGATGGACAGAAGAGTACCAGTCCTCTCTAAACTCAGCTTCAGATGGACAATTTAGATCCTGTTTGGCAAGTAGTGGCCATGTGCTCCCACTACCCTACCCCCTGGCTAGTCCCCACAAGCTTCACCAGGAGGTCTTGTGCCCTGGTTCATACCCTCCCATGGGTCCAGCTTTCTTAATGTTCACCGCCACATGTTGACTCAAGTCTGCTCTAATGTCCTCAGAGAACATCGCATGCTTCTGCCATGGTTGAAACTCTCACATGCCCTGTGTTTGGGCAACCAGATTACATATAGGGCTTACCACTATGTAGCATTCCCTACATTCTGACTTTAAGATCTCTATTTCTGTCAGTGTATATCACCATATTTTTTTATTTTTCTGAGGAACCTTCTGTGTGACTTCCACCTGCCTTGTAGTAACGTGGTGGTGCATTGGACTCGGGCAGTTCCTTGGCAACTACACAACCTTTCACATATACAGAAAGTCATAATTGAGTGCTTTATTTGCCTCATTTGGAAACTTCAGCAAATTTGTGCAAGTTGATGTTTACTTCCTAAACACATGCAAACTATAATTAAAGTAGTTCTGTACAGTAATTGAAAGAATTTGTGGTATTTTATTCAGGGGCACTGCATAACTGCATAACCTGTAAGTAAAGAAAGTCAGGGACTTTTTGTGAGACAAGTGCCAGCTTTACTCCTTCCTTATTTACCTTATCTTTTCTTCATTGCATTGCCTTTGCTTGTGCTTTATTAATGCCAGCCAGTTATTGCTGTCTAAAATAATTTACAGTCCTAAGCCTATTTACAGCAAAAATCTAATAAAATACATTCACATTAGTGACCGTACTATAAGTTCCATCAGTAGTGGTCTTGGGTGAGCCTTGGGGGTGCATGTTATTATATTAAGCAATTGTCTTTAATTAAACGTTCTCCTTTAATTTTATGACAGTTTTATAGCTTATTTTGCTGGAAAGACAATGAAGCCCTTGATTTACAAGATTTTAGTCATCATGTTCTATTAACATTTTCATTCATTTTAAATGTTAATAATTTTTAAATCAAAGTCACAAAAAGGACTGCAGTGTATTCCTATATCAATTTCACATCAAAAATGAATGAAATCAAAAAATATTTATCAAATAACTGCATGCAGCAAATACATTAATTAAAATCAAAAAAGTAGTCTTCAATGGACCTGGACACAAAAGGAGGTGAAATGGGAAATTAAGCAGGCAACACAAAACTGTAAGAATGGAACTTTGGAATAAACTGACAACTTGAGTTCATTGTGGAATGGCATGAAGATGATGGGTGGCATTCACACTAAATGCAATAATCGTGTTGAATTAACAGGGGTTTGAAATTACTATCATTTGGCTCAAAAACTCATGTAATTCTATTTAAGATTAGAGATACACAATTTTACTTCAGAAATTAGTTAGCAAAAGAACATCCTCAGGACTGGAGCCAGTTGGAGCCCTTCTTTAAGCAAAACGACTTATAGATTTCCCAGGAGCCTTTAATACAATTCAGTCCCACGTTATAGTTGTCAATCTGATCAGTTTTCTTTGGACCATTACTTGGTGTTAGGGACTTTTTAACTAATAGAAAACAAAGTATTAATGGTTGTTTCTCTGATAGTCTTAAATTATCAATGTAATCACCTCAAGGCTCCTGTCTGTCTTCTCTTCTGTTTATCTTATATACAAAAGACTGCATTTGCACACACAAAGAGAGACTTGTCCTGAAATTTGCAGATGACTATGCTATTGTGAGTATTCTACAACATAAAGAGGCAGCCAATCACCTGTTGCTGATGAGTTTATGCAGTGGTGAATGTCCTTTTTACAATTAAATATCTCTTAAGACAAAGGATATGGCTGTAGATTTATTGTGCTCCCCTCTTCCCACTCTCTCAACAATAATTAAAAGGCAGAAAGTGGACATGGTGGAGCACTGCCCATGTCTATTTACAATTGGTACTTTTCTATTATTGTGACACAATTTTTGGATTTTAAATTATTGGACTGCCATACCCCTACCACAAATACTAACCTTAAAGTACCTATAGGTCCTTAATGTTAATGTTCCCTTTGGGTGCCTAATCTTAAAAACGATGATACGATTTGCTTCACGATAACAGAAAAGTACCTTATAATCATTGATAACAGATTAACTTGTGATCTCAACACAGAACACATTTGTAAGAAGAGGTAATTGTTTTAAAGTAAGTCGACAAAGCCATAATGACACTTTTTCTTGAATCTGTTTTTTATATGTGTTTGTATATATTGGTTTGGCAGCATCAGCATTAATAATTGTTTTGAAAACATAACATGTATTGTAGTCCTAGCTATATGAACCTCCTGTAAAAAGCATCACATAGCATCCAAAATACTTTTCTGACCAGAAAACAAAGAAGGGTTTTCTTACTGACATCTTCCATGACTTTAACTGTCTTTGTGATTTCCATGTCATTAGCTTTGACAACACTTTTCAAAAAGAATAGACTCTAACAACATTTCTAGATATGATTTTCATTGCTCTTATTTATTTTTCAGGTATTGTCCTACCAGATGGTGAAATGCTGACCAGCCATTATGTTCCAACATGTTATGGGGTCATCCAGAAGTCCATTGTTCAGCAGAACAAGAAAGTTTTTAACAAGATTACAAATACATGGTTAGTGTAAGTGGAAGGGCATTGCAAAAAATGAATCTATGGAAAATTCTTAAATTATGGGTCATTTTGGCATGTTCACCACACAACTCCACCAATTCCATGATATATTGTTTGTTGTGTCAATAATGACCTTCTAAACCCTTTTGTATACAAAAAGGAACACAGCAGGTGGGCGCCTTAGGCTGTCAGTGTTCACTTTCAGTGGTGTCCTTAGACATTACCCTTTTACTCCATTGAGTGATATATTAATAGAACAACTTTAAAGGAAAAAATTTTAAATATGCCTTTACTCTTATTATATTCTTAAGAAAATCTTGACTAATATACTATTAACAGTATCTTATTGAGCTGAAAGGCATCATGCAATCATTCTGTTTCCACATTTCTGTATAATGTAATTCCACCAATGCCACTCATTGATGAATGTTTTTGGTTGTACCTGGGATATCATTTGTAACACATGCAGCCTTATAAGACGTACAAACTGCTGAAAGCTGGTTGAATACTCACACAAACTTATTGCTGAACTCATCTGTTTTGTACTAGGCAGATTCATGCCTGCATAATTAGAGAGGCAAATGAAGTGAAGTGATCTTAGTGAATGTTTTTATATTGAATTAAGATCATGACAGTGGCTCTGAGTTCATGTGAGCTGCAGTTGTAAAATTTAAGAAAATCCAGTCTTAACTGAATTAATCTGAAACAAGTTTAGGTTTGTATACCTCATGCAATGTGTAATATTAAGTATCTTAGTAAGAAAAGTAAAAAAATGAAAAGACATTAGTGCAAATGCAAATAAACAGAGAATATTTTTCTCTGTTTTGTTTTATGAAATCCTGAGGTAAAGTTCACCAAAACTATTGACTGGAGATTTTACTCCAACAACTGGAATACTGAAAAGTCTAGTTACACAATTCACAGGACATGCCAAGGTTTTACTCCACTTGTTCTCATTTAAAAACATAATAAAAATAAATCCCACTTGGATACTAGCCAAGCTAGTGTCAAAAAATGTATTGATTGAATCCCATTGTATCATCTGTTACAGTTATGGCTTGGAAACTAAATAGAAAATTGAAGTCCAGAAGGGGTGTAGATCTCTTGAGATTTGCATATTCACATTCCATTTTTACAGTTTCGTTTTTATTGCTGATTCCTGTATTAAGATATCACAAGGCCAATAATCAACATACTTTGTTAGCAACTAATGTATCAAAATATGAAGCTTTTCGTTCAGCTATTTTCTGACAATGGCAATGTGACCTGGACTTGTGATCTCTGAATGCTGAATCCAGGAGGTTGCAGTTGTCTCCAGCTTTCAGTTCATGTTATGCAGTTCAGTAAACCTATGGTGTAACTGTTGCTATAGTTAGCAAAAAATTTGTGCTGAAGACCATTATAGCAACAGGGAATGTACAGTATGCTGCCAACCTAATGGGACACTAAATACTGTAATCACAACTATTATAACGTCACATATGCTAAAAACTCAACTGAGAAAAAGTACTACATGCATAAATTCTGTATTTAAATTAAATACATTGGACAACTTCTGTGGAGACTGACACAAATTCAGCTACAGTATAGATCAATGCTATATTTAAATGAGCCACAAGAAATAATAGTAACATGGAGCTATGTATTTTAATTCTTTCTTGGTTATCGTGGCACGGAGAGTGTTGCATGAAAGAAGGTGGACAGGCAACCAAGTATTTTACTGTACTTCCATACATATTACAATAATAGTTGATCCTGTAGTATATAGAATCTGCAATGAAAGGATTATCTCCAGTTAATAGAGCCACAACACATTACACCTTGCATTGAAGTAGGTTAGAAAATGGATGGATGAATTTTCAGTACGTGTCACTGTTCTTTTCTTACAGAGTTTATTTTTTTTATTAATGTAAAAATATTTTCTAGATATTAAAAATCAGTACAATTATTTTCTTGTTTTTTGGGATCCTTTATTCTTCACTTAGAGTTTAGGTTGATGGTTAAGTTTTGGGCTGTAGTTGTCAATCTAAGGTATAACGCTAAAATATTTTATATTTACTGTATATCTTATTTTTAATTAAACAAGTTAAGCAATATATGAATTTTTCACTATTCTGAACTATGACTTGCAACACATTCATTGACTTCCTATTTTTGTAACAATGCTGCAAGTGGCCAACAAGCGGTCTTTCAACTTGCAAGGAAATCATGGGGGTTGTTGGCAGCCACCGTTAAAAAAAAACTTCACAAAGCTCTGAGACTACAGAAAGGACTTTTTTTTGCTCTCCGCGGGAGTAGCTCTGTTGCAGCCGTCCACAGGAAGGCTGCTCGCATCATGAAGGGGATGGGGGAATGAATGCCCTCGGGAGCCCCATCCCCGGAAGAGTCGAAACCGTTGGAGAGCCAATGGGGTCAGGTCTGTTGGGGATCAGAACTGGTGTGGTGCGGAGGCGTTGCCCGCTGCACAGCAGCACTTGGGTCCCAATTTGAGGCGGCCCATACGGGTAGGCGCATGGAACGTCTTGTCTCTCCTGCAAGATGATCATCTTACTTTGTTGTCTGAGGAGCTGCGTAAACTCTGCATTTCAGTGGTGGCACTCTCTGAGGTGCGCAGACAGGGGACTGGCCAGATCTCTGCAGGTGGACACATATTTTATTGGTCTGGTCAGTCTGATGGCTTTCATACTCGGGGAGTAGCTGTTGCTGTAGTGGACTGGCATCTTCTGATGGTGTCCGATGTCATTCCTTTCAACAAGCATATTATGAAACTCGTCTCAGTGTATGCTCTGACCGCGGTGAGTGATGTCTCAGCGAGGGAGACATTTTATTTGCACTTCGCTCGGTGGTTGATGGGTGCCCACGAGGTGACACTCCTCTGGTCATGGTCGACTTCAATGGAGCCACTGGCACTGATAGGGCTCGCTATGAGGATTGCCAGGGTCCCCATGGGTCTGGTGACCATGGTGAAAGTGGCTCCATGTGCAAAGTCAAAGGCTTTGGATCGCTGGATCTTGGTTCCAGTGCCCAGAACCGCATCATTAGATTTGGTACTCCAATACTGGTGGTGCGGTTAAGGAGATTGATTTCATCCTCGTGGGCAGAGGCTGTAAGCTCTTGCAAAACTGCAGGGTCTACAGAAGTGCCGAATTTATGAATTCTGACCACAGACTTGTTGTTGCTACTCTTAGGATCCAGATAAGGTCCAGTAGGTTACCACCTGCTAGGAAAATTAGCCTGGACTTGACAAGACTCCAATACCAGGCTGTTTCTAATGAGTTTGCACGCAGTTTGTTTGAGGAACTTGTATATTTGGGTACAACTGCCAATCCTAATATGATGTGAGAGACCTTCCATGACAAGACCCTGACGGTTGCTGAGGGTTGTGTTGATGTTACTGGTGTTCCCAGAAGGAGATGGTTCATCTCGCAGGGCACCCTGGATATCATCGAGAGGAGTTGCAGCGCATGGCTCAATGGCAGCTCTGGTCTGTACCGGGAACTGAGAAGGATGGCTGCGAGGGCTCTGAGGGCAGGTAAAGAGACATTTGTTAGAGGAATCTGTGAGCAAGTAACACACCATCTATGGTCTAGCAACCCACGTCCTGCTTACAGAGGAATCGCAGCATTACGCACATCTAAATCTGTTCCTCAGAAAGTCGCAGTCAGGGCGGCTGATGGAACGGTCCATATGGATGACACTGTAGTTGTGACACGCTGGCTATTTTGAGCAGTTGTTCAAAGCTGATCCTCCGGCTAGGACGTTGGATATCTCTGGGTTCACGATTCTTGAGGCTGATCCTACAGTTAGCTGTGAACTACCCAGTCTCACTGAGATTGTACAGGTGGTGAACCAGCTGAGGGGGGGAAGGCTGCAGGTATCTGTGGCATCTGGGATGAACATCTCCAGGCTGGTGGTAAGGCTGTCCTCTTGGCATTGCAATCAATCTTTGCTTCCATTTGGGAGACTGGCATCATCCCAGCTGACTGGAAAACAGGACTTGTTGTCCCTCTAAGGAAAGGGAAGGGTGATCGCCTGGATTGCAGCAACTACAGGGGGATAACACTGCTTTCGGTGCCAGGTAAAGTCCTTGCTCGGGTCGTCCTCAATAGGATCCATGATCACTTGCTCACCTACCAACTGGAACAGTCTAGTTTTATGCCTAAGAAGTCTACTATCGACTACATCCTGGCGCTCAGGGTTCTCATGGGGCGCAAACGCGAATATCGGCAGATTTTCTTTGCAGCGTTTGTCGATTTTCATAAAGTGTTTGACTCAGTTGATCGAGCTGCCCTGTGGGACATCCTGAAGATTCGCGGGATCCCCTTGAGGTTTCTGGATATCATGGCCGGCCTGTACACTGATACTGTGAGTGCTATGCAGAGTGGAGGCAGGACCTCTGCGTTTTTCCCAGTTGATTCTGGGTTTTGTCAGGGGTGTGTTCTTGCTCCTACTCTGTTTGATGCAAGGTCGTGGGGTCCAGTGGCTGTGGGGCATCTGTTGGTGAAGAAAGATTCACAGATCTTGACTTTGCTGACAAAGCTGTGACCTTCGCGGAGTCAATGAAGGCTCTGATCGGGGCACTCGAGAGACTGAGTGAGGAGTCTGAGTGTCTGGGCTTGCGAGTGACCTGGATAAAAAAACAAGTTCCAGGCCTTTAATGACCTCTTGGGCACGGTCATCAGCAGTGTGTCTGTTTGCGGAGAGAGCGTCAACCTTGTCAAGAGGTTTACTTACCTTGGCAGTGACATTCATGTTTCTGGTGACTCTTCCTATGTGTCAGTAGTCGGATTGGGAGAGCATGAGGGGTCATGAGGTCGCTGGAAAGGGGTATGTGGTGCTCCCGATATTTATGCAAAAGGACAAAGGTCCATGTCTTTAGAGTCCTGGTGCTTCCTGTCTTGCTATATGGTTGCGAGACATGGACGCTATCCAGTGACCTGAGATGAAGACTGGACTCCTTTGGTACTGTGTCTCTCCAGAAAATCCTTGGGTACTGTTGATTTGACTTTGTGTCGAATGACCGGTTGCTCATGGAGTTCCGAATGAGGCACATTACCTGCATTGTGAGGGAGCATCAGTTACGGTACTACGGCCATGTGGCGCGTTTCCCAGAGGGTGATCTGGCTCGTTGTTGGGGACCCCAGTGGCTGGACCAGGCCAAAGGATTGCCCATGTAACACCTGGCTGCGGCAGATAGAGGGTCATTTCCGGAGGGTGGGACTGGACCGCGTGTCTTCCTGGGGGGTTGCCAACTGGGATCCCAAGTTGTTTCATT
The DNA here is from genome assembly GCF_016835505.1 of Polypterus senegalus. Taxonomy (NCBI): domain Eukaryota; kingdom Metazoa; phylum Chordata; class Cladistia; order Polypteriformes; family Polypteridae; genus Polypterus; species Polypterus senegalus. The sequence goes on from NC_053154.1 coordinate 197,270,114, forward strand.
GTGTAGTGGGTGCGGCAATGCACTGTACCAGTGCATGCTCCCCAACTTGACTTGACTTGACTTGCTTCAGTCTACAGTGTTTATTTCAATATGTCTGTGCGTTTACATCTGAGCAGCGGTAAAATCTCAATACTAGTGACAGAGCTGGACCTTGTATATAATAGCTATTTCAGTATACTGTATGTTTATATATAGTAGCTTTTTCACAGTTTTTCTTTTCTCATTTTAAGTTATTGCTCAGATTTTGCTGTTTACTAAAATAAATAAAATCACTGTTTTAAATATTAATTTTAAAAGGATGGTGGTATAGATTCATTACAGTTTCTTAAAATAAGAGAAGTTTAACTTTCAATTTATGTTTTTTTCAGGGTTCCTAAGATGAAAAACCTTCAAGAGACAATCAAAACTGTGCCTTTTAGCCTGGCAGCTAACAGTGATTATGACACACGGGTGTCTGTGCATGTGGAATCCCCTCTGACTGCCATGGGTTTTAGTCTGGAGTTAGTGCATAGTCGTCTACGTTTTAAGGATTACTTTGGACATCTGTTAAACATGGAGAAGCCCTGGTGGCTGGAAGAGAAGGAAGAGATGCTAAAAGTGGGCAGCACTCTAACGGGGTTTGGGGAGTTGGTACTGGACTCCAATCGTGTACTCAGACTCCGGCCTCCTATGGACGGGAATAAGTACATGCTCATCATTTCTGACTATTGGTCTTACCTGAAGCAGCAGGAGTCTTCTGTCATGCTATGCAAGGTTTTAACAGCCGTCTTTGGCATGACTGCTGCCTTGTCATCTTTATGTTTCCTTATTGGAAGTGCTATGAGACCTGAGGTCACAGGTTTAATCAGAATGGCCTAGAATCAGAGGTCGAGACGGAAAATATTAGACTCATGTGAGGATCTCCACATTTAAACAAATCCAAAATAATAGGTGACATATGAAAGCCAGCAATTAGAAGTAACGTAAAGAATATAGAATGTTCCTTAGTCCAGTTTGGAAGAATAGTTGGAGTGAAGAGGACTCTCAATGTACTTAGTAACCTATACTAGATTTGCAAGTCTGTGCTCTACTTATTTTTTATATGAAAACACAATAGACTGGGGCTGATAAAAAGCTTTGAGCAGGCTGACTTTTCTAGCTAAAGATGGAGCAAGCAAATGTCACCAGTTTCTAACCAAGTCATAAAAATCATGAAGCAGTGGCTTGTAACTAATGCAAGGTTTCCAATTTAAATAAGCATTCTGATTGTTTTCTAGGTATATATTCAATATGTAAATATGAGATTTGAAGATATACAGGCTGTGGTGGGCTGGCGCCCTGCCCGGGGTTTGTTTCCTGCCTTGCACCTTGTGTTGGCTGGGATTGGCTGCAGTAGATCCCCGTGACCCTGTAGTTAGGATATAGCGGGTTGGATAATGGATGGATGGAAGATATAAAGGGTGCCCTCTGTCTTAGATTTTTTGAAGTTGTTTTGTTTTTGGAGACACCTAGTCCAGAAAATGTACTGTATTTGTCTTCAAGAACCTCACATTGTCCTGTCTGTCCTTAGAAAAACACTCAAACACACAGGTACTACACTACAAAGTACAACTGCCCCCAACACCTACATTATTGATCAGTAACTTTCTTACTCCAAATGTTTGAAATGAGTACACAGACTAAGAACATAAACCACTACTACTTCTACATCCTAAGGCAAATTATTCCCCAGCAATCGCTATACCCTTGAACCCGGTATGTTCACTGCTGTCCCCAACTTGGTTTGCATTAGACATTTTCAGTATAACTATATCCCATTTTTTAGTGCTGAAAATTTGCAACCTGGGGAGCGGAATGAGGGAAATATCATTTTTACCTTTTACACCACTGACATTTAGCTGTTTCATTGCCTTTTGAAAATCTGACTCAAAATCTCTATGAAAACTGAGTAATAGGTGCATTTGGCTAGTTATACTCGAGAATCAGTTAACATGTTAATCTGCTAATTAATGTAATGATACCTACTATTTTATTCTGAAGGATTTAATCCATGAACTGTTCATAAATGAGCAATTAGTTTTGTGTTTAAACATCCTTACGTCAACAATAAAAAACAAACAGGGTGTCCTATGAGACATTAATGATTCTATTTGCTACAAATTTGTTAATAGTGTTAAAACAAGAAAATGATTTTGAGAGATAAAAGTAAGAATGTCAATTGGCTTCTATGGACAAGAAAACAAGCGTTTATGTAAATACATTTTACACATTTTACATTTTTTTAGGAGCTCAGGTTTTGTAAAAGTCCATAATTGTATTTTGTAGGTTATTTTCCTCTATAGTTTCTGCTTGTTTTTCAATCTGTTACCTTAAGTAGCTCATTTTAATTATGACCTTTTATCTCTGAATAAAAAACAAGCATTAATGTATCCACCATCCATCAGTCCCAATATGTAATATGTGCTTTATCTTGGTTTAAATAAATGAGAAAAAGTTTTTAATTTGATCCACATTATTAATCAATATTGCATAATGTTACAGGAGAGTAAAACTTGACGGAATTCCCACCAAAAATTATATTTCTTACATTTGTTAATTACCCCTTGTGGTCTGTAGTGATGACTGAGAAAAAAATTATATTATGTTTTCATCAAAAATGCAAATGTTTCGAAAAGAACACGAGCCTATGGTGACCGATGCTTGTCAAGAGCAAACAATATAAAAAATATCCACTAAAAATCTCAAAACACATTCATTCTTTGCTAAAATGTTGTCAAATAAATACCTATGCAGAATACACTGCCTGAAATGAACATTTGAACTGAAGACAAGTCTCTTGACCAATGAATGAGGGGGAGAGCCAAGTGTTCAATACAAAAGTGTGAACAGACTTACTTTGTGGAATCCTTTTATTTTCCAGAGGTATTTTCTTAACAAGATGTTAGAAGAAAATCCATATGTCTTGCACATTGTGAGTATATGACTGTATGACTTGAAATGTGGATTACACTACATGAGTAACCAGAGATTTTTTTCATGGATATTTTTGATATTTATTGATGCCCAGAGTTGGTCTACATAAGATCCTATTCTATCAGAAAACTTATTATCTCAATTCTACATGAAAACATGACATGAAAAAATATTTCTTGACCATCACTACAAACCACACAGGATAAGTAACATATATAAAAAATAATTTTTGGATGGAGAATTCCTTTAATGGCAACTGTAAAACTTAGACTGTCATTTATGTTGATGACAGTCTTTAGGCTGTTTACAGGAAAATGATGTAAGCATTCTGTAATGAAATATTACATTCTGTCTGATGATGAAATTGTAGCAAATTAATTTTTTTCAGCACATCGTAAAGTTTGTTTTGATAGTCCCATGATACAATATGAAATCCAAGGCTGCTGAGTTAAAATATCTTTTGTTCTTTCATATAATTCAATAATTTAGTATTTATAATAACTTATCTTGAGGCACAGTTATCCAGATATTTGCAAATTAAGGACTTAAAAAGATACATGATGTAATAGATCTACGAAGATCTGTGAAAAATCAGATGACAGGGAATTTCTTAGCTGGGTATAAGGAAATGCTTGAGAACCTCATCATATATTTTGAGGTTCTGATTCTCAATCTTTGAAGGAGCAGCTCAGTATTTTCAGATGTCTGCACTTATTTCAGCTGTACAAAGACATGACATGAAGAACTTGTTTAAAAAAATTTAATTTGAGGGTGAGGAGGCCTACGATGTACTAAATGGGAAAGGATTTGGTGGTTGAGAAAGGTTGAGAAAATAAATAAAATGGTAATCAGAAAACAAATAAACTAAATTTAAAACAGACATTATATAAAATGTATGCATAGAAAATATGATATTCCAATTATAATTTGTATTACTAGTTATTTTAATGAACCCCTGGTACAGTATACTCTTTACTTTTAACAATGATTTCTAATTTAAATTAGTTTAAAATGTTTCCCATTTAATCAAATAACAGAATACTTTTTCAATTTGCAGAGGTTTACAAGAAATGTACACATTAGTAAATATATGTCATTTTTTATAAGTACATTAAGTAGTTTCTCAAATCTGATAAAAAAACATGTTTAAAATCTTCACCCCCTAAAAAAAAGTATTTCAGACTCTCTAGTTGACTGCCAGTGCATTATTTTTTTACATTTTTGTTCCTTGACTTCACTAAGATTTAAAAATAGATTGAAAATAAATACAAATATATAATTTCACGTGTAATAAAGCCTACAATGTACTAATTGGGGAAGGATTCAGTAATGGAGACAGGTTAAGAAATTTAATAAAATGATTGATCAGAAAAGAAAAGAAATTTAAGACAGACATCATACAAAATATATATATATATATATATATATATATATATATATATATATATATATATATACATACGATTAAGGTATCACATACAATTAAAGACACTTGTGAGAGATGGCCGGCAGCAGGCCGCCAGATGGAGTCCTCCCTGCAGCGTGGAGGTGCCCCGGAGTCTCGCAGGGCATCATGGGAGATGGAGTTCGACTTCACAGCCCTGCTGGGTGCCGTGGGTGTTATCGGAAGATGCTGCAGGAGACATAGGGATTTCTATTTTCCCTATAGCCCGGAAGTACTCTCAAGTCACAGAAGTACTTCCGGGCTGAAGAAAAATATGAATCTTTATATAACCCGGAAGTGCTATTGGATCACGTGGACTGAAGGACAGGAGCACTTCCGGGTCAGGGAATATTTAAAAGACTGTGGGAAACCCAGCAAACGGAGCTGGAGTTGGGAGGAAGTGTAATGGAGCTGCTGGGTTGAGAGGAGGATTTATTGTTGATTATTATTGTGGATTATTGATTATTATTGCGTATTGTGGAGGTGGAGGTGCTTTGTGCACATTATAAAGGAAATTAAAATTATGCCTGATACTTTTACCTGGTGTCTGGACGTGTTGACCGTGGGTTTGGAGGAGCGACACCGCCCTCTAGTGTCACACACTACAATCATAATGTGTACAATAATTCATTTTATTGAACCCATGTAGAGTATACTCACTATAATAATTTATTTTTGTATGTTTTGTAGTTTAAATTGTATTAAGAAATGTTTCTCAATCAAATAAAAGAATATTTTCTTAGTAAATTATTTCAGTTTTTTTTATAAGCACATCATTTTATCAAATTTGACAAAAGTATAATTTTTCAAATATCCAGCATTTATTAAAAAGTATCTCTGAATCTCTAGTTTACTGTCTGCAATATTTTTGTTCTTTGACCTCTCTTGTATTTGAAAATAAACTGTAAAAGAACTGCTTCTTTCAAGTTGGCTATTTTTTACTTCTGAATTTCCACAATTCTTCATATATCCTTGTATTCCTTGACATTTTGTGACCTACTGTGATCAATTAGGGCTGCTCTTGAGCAAGCCTTTAACCCAGACTATCTCTAGATTAGACCACAATATATTAACAAGAAGATTTTACTAAAGGATCCACACAAGAACACACAGGTGAGTTACAGCTGGTTGACAGATAGGGTGAAACACAAAAGATATGACTTTATACCTCTTAGAAACCTGACAGTTTAGCTGTTATATCTGTCATCTGCCATAATTAAACACAATTCTGCTATTTTCCTCCTACTTGCACTTTTCTTCCCTTGACTCTGGCTTCTAACTCTTCTTCTCTGCCAGGTAAGTCTTTTCATTTTTTCCTTTTCCAATGCCATATTCAGCTGAGTGAGAACCACATGTTCCTTTCAAAGCTTGACCTAGGAATAATTATAATAAAAAAATGATTAAAACAAATGACCATAATAAAAAACGAAGACATAAGAAATGAATAGGTAAAGAAAGGCAGTCCAGCAATATCTGCAAAGATAAAAATCAGTGCAACTTGTATTTTTAATGAGCGCATAACTATTCCAGTTAAGGAGAAAAAAACACTTCCAAGGCAGATGGTGTGATTCAGAAAGTATATCTAAAAAGGTACTCTCTGTGTATAAGTAGTGAGAAAACATAGTATTTGTAGTCACTGGAATGTAGGTGGTATACTGGTATGTTGCTACCCAGAGAAGAAACTTGTGTCTCAGCCACTTTATAATAAAGAAACTGCCTTATTTTTTGAATAGATTTCTCAAATATGCTTTTCTTTGAGCTTTTTTAAACCCTAGGGTTACCCTTTCCATCCTTTTAAACAGCAACTACAAAAACTATTGTTTGGTTTTTCCAGACATGGCAAATTGGCTAAGGCCCTGTGCCAACACAGCTTTCCCCATTGCAGGGCAGAGTTCCTATTTGTCAGTGACTGGGAGCAAACTGATTCTTATCCTTTTAGGTTTTTGTAACAGAGAATAATATCTAGCATTTAGGTTTATTAACCTTTTTTATTATAATACTTTATTATTAATGTCTAACAATAGAAATGTTTCAGCAAAAGCATTACTTTATTAGTCAGCCCAGCTAGCCTGGGGGTATACAAGCCGCTACAGGACTAGGCTAAAATAGGGGCTGGACTGGAGGACTAAGCTGTGGCTTAATAGGATTGGTATGAAATAGGAAGATGGCCTACCTGATTGCCCAGGAGGTATGGTCAAGGTGGCTGGACCAAGATAAAAGAAAGATGCAACAAAGAAACTCAGTCTGTCTGCCACTTACCATTCTGATTAGATCAGCTCTTTCTCTCTGTGTCCATATGTCTGCCTGGCCCGATACAGACAATGAGCTGACTATGAAGAGAATCAAGTGTACTAGTACTATCAGGTTGTATGGTTTGCAAAGCCACATTCTATTTGCTTTTTGTTTATGGACCTAGTTATACTTGAAAATGAAAACATCCTATAATAAATTTAAATGTGCAACTTAATAACTTCGGCTTGTTCTGGTACTCTATCTAATTGGCTAGGGTTACAGATATAAAAGGAATTGTAGAGTACTGAACTATAGCTCCAGTTAATCCTGACAGTATGGCAAGAGTATGTGATTTGAGGCATTCTTTTAAGGTCTACATCAGGGGTCCTCAATTACGGTCCTGGAGGGCCACAGTGGCTGCAGGTTTTTGCTCCAACCCAGTTGCTTAATAAGAAGCACTTATTGTTCAAGTAACACTTCTGCTTCACTTTAGTTGTCTCGCACGTTAAGATTTTGAACCCTTATTGCTTATTTTAGTCTTAAACTGCTGTATCCTTGGTTTTTAATTGCTCTTAATTAGCAAGCAATTAACATGCAAATGACAAAAGAGACCAGCATTTCTCCATTTTGCTTGTTTCCATTTATACTTGTGTGTATTTATCATGCACTCTTGGGTTTAATTAAATACTTGGAAGGAAAGTGAAGAGAAAAAAGTGAAGGACTGAGAATTACTCATCCGTTTTAGCCTCCAAGTCATTTGGATGATATCTTTAGAAAGGGAAAGAAAATCCAGGATATGAGAATGTCCTGACATAGCAGAGTTAAAGCACTAACAAGCTATGAAATTAAATTATTGGCAAGAATTGCTTTCTAATTAAGCCACCGGATTAGAACTAAAAACCTGTAGCCACTGCAGCCCTCCAGGACTGTTATTGAGGACCCCTGGTCTACATAATAAAGTGTACAAAGGGGAATAAAGTCACCCTAAGACCGAGATAGATCATGTAACTAGAAGGGATATATTCTGATGCAATGATCTTTGACTCACTGGACATGTCTTTGTTCCTTGGAATGCTGTTGAATCCTGGCATCTCTCCTTTCCTGATCTTTATCTAAGAGGAGAACATGTTAAGAATATTTTCCAATTTGTTTAAACAACTTTTGGGTTGCAGTGGGACAGAGACTAACCTGGCAGCACTGTGTGTAATGCAAGAATTCCATGCCATATGCCAGTCCATCACAGACCCCACATATATACACACAGAGTGAATTTAGAGTAACAAGCATAAAGTAAAACATGCTGAAATGGAAAGGGCACCTGCTCTTAAAATATAATATATTTTATTGCTGTATGTAAATGTGAAGAGGTAAGCATTATGCCATAGTTAAAATAAATATTAAGTAAAAAAGAAACAGGTAATTCAATATGAAGTTCTTAAATAATTATGATGGTTCAAAGAGAATATATCACTGTGGCCAGAAAATATTTCCTCATGAATACTGCTTAAAAAACTAATGATAAAATACAGTATATGCAAGAACTTACTGTGTATTTTTTAGAAATAACTTTAACTATTGGCCAGTATGAGTTTCTTAATAATCATGAAACATGAAATTGGAGAGTGGGGGTTGTGCCTGTTACAACTGAGGTCATTTTGTTAATTTGTTAAGCACAATCAGCTTTTTATGTCAATTTCTTATTTTATTATTCATTCTTAGGGACCTCAAATTTATGTTAAATTAGCAGTTAAGTTTTAGTTTTGTCATTATTGATTTAAAATATTTTTAGATTTTGGAAATGCAATGTTATTGTGGTGTTGTGGTGCTATTACTGTAACAAATGAACATGGCACCTAAAGTCATGCCGTTCCATGTCACTGGTGCTACAATACACAAGCTGGCTCCGTGAAGTATACCCAAGGCTGTGGGTGTATCTTTAAATGATTTTTTTTTAATGTTAGCACTTTTGTGTGTTTTCTGGTTTTTGACTTTGAATCAATTCACATGACTTTGAATTTTGTTTTCATTTTCAGCATTGCTATATGAGAGATAATGTTCTGATTCTTACCCTTTTTCTTGGTTTTCGAGTCATGACTCATCTCCTGGTCCTTTGGCTTAGTTCAACTACTAACGTGTGTTGGGTTCGAAAATGTTGTCCGTCTGTCTGTGCCAGGGCCAGCGTTCACAGTGGCATAGTCAGCAGGATGCTCCGCCTGGTGCAAGGCGGGGACCTGCAGTAAAACAAAAAATTTCTGTGAACGGCCCGGCGCAGCAGCGGACACGCACTGGCAGCGGGAGCGGCCCGTGCACAACCCCGCAGGAGCGTTTCACCCCAAAAACCGCCGCCGGACAGCGGAATGGCTTTCCCGGGTGCGGAGGAGAACCCGACATCGCCGGGCGCAGCGGGCCCAGTCGCGCTGTCGAGACGGACAGCCAGGCCGGCGTGGCAGCACAGAAGGCCACACCAAGACGGGGGCCTCGGCATGACGGGATCCGGGAGGTAAGTGCCCTGCCCTGCATTCGCCGGCCCTCGGGTGGTCTTACCTTCATTTCTACAGGGAGGGACGAACCGGATCCTTGTCCGTAGCAGGAGCACACCGCGCCACTGGCTGTCGGCAGCGGCGGCGGCGGCAGCAAAGAAGGCTGCGGAAACGGAGCCGCTGCGGCGATTCCACAACGCGGCGAGGAGGCACGTCTCCGCACTCGGAGCAGGGAAGGCAAGATGGCCGCGGGCCGGATGTCCCGCCCGCTGACAGGCACGGGGTTGGCTGGTGTGTCTGGTGTGCCCACCGAGGATTGGATGGAGGCGGGACCTAGGAACGCCAATCTCGTGCTGAAACGAGATCCGACTGGGCCAGAGGGAGTGGCCCACAGGAGGCAGGCGTCGAGTGGAGCTGATAGACAGGTAAGCCCACTGACGTCTGCCTCTCTGTTTCCACCAGCGGCTCGGCGTGAGTCGGGGGAATCCCCTCGGCCCGCCGGGTCGCCGCTTGATTTGAGCTTTTGCTGTGCTCAGACCCAGACCGTCGGGGTGTCCAAGAGAAGAAGGAGGAACCGAAGGGTGAATGCCGGTTCCTCCGATAGGAAGAAGCGCGGCGCTGGGTGCGCGTCGGAGAAGGGCGATCTCTGTGCGGGCAGAGGAGATCCCTGGGCGGCTGGGCGAGCTGCCTGCGAGGCGGTGCGCGGACAACAAGCGGGCGGGCATGGAACCTGCGACGGAGGACTTCAGCAGGCAAGTCAGGGGCTGTCGGAAGGGGGCAGGAGCACTGCGGGTACGGAGACCGGCAGGGCACTCGGGGGGAGTGTCCTGGCAGTGCTTCTGGCCCTCTTTTTCCTTTTTCCACAGGCCCGAAGCCCCGAAGAGCGCTGGGGACGACGTCGTCACCCCATGTGTCCTCGCTAGCGGTGGGGCACTGTGGTCCCCGGCCGGGGCGAGGGGGCGTCCGTCCTGGTTCTGTTGGGAGCCACGGGTCGAGGGCATGGAAGCCCTACCCTGTAGGGGCCCGTGGCCACCGCCAGGCGGCGCCCCGATGCCAGTTTACCCCGTGTGGTCTTTGGCCGGGGATGGAGCCCGGCTGGGACGCCTTAGAGGACCAGAGGAGGGCGTGTGCCTCCTCCAGACTGAGTGGGGGCATCCGTCCTGGTTATGTAGGGGGCCTCGGGTACAGGGCTTGGAAGCCCAGCCCTGTAGGGACCCGTGGCCACCGCCAGGCGGCGCCCCAGTGCCTGTTTATCCCAGGAGCCCCGCACTTCCGCCACACCAGGAAGTGCCGGGGGGAAGACGACCGGGGAGACACAGATGGCTTCCGGGTGCACGGCCGGCACTTCCGCCACACAGGGGTGTGGCCGCCGTTAAGTGCCGGGAAGCAGCTGGAGCCCATCCGGCTCCCCATAAAAGGGGCCGCCTCCCTCCAGTCAGTGGTGGAAGTCGGGAGGCAGAAGGACTGAGCTTGTGGAAGGACTGGAGGCGGCCAGGAAGGCACAAGGACTGTGGGCCCTGGACTTGGGGGAATCAGTGCAAGAGGCACTGGGGTGTGTGAGTGCACGAGACTTTTATATTATTGTAAATAGTGTAAATAAAAGTGTGTTGGGTGCGAAAATGTTGTCCGTCTGTCTGTGCCGGGGCCAGTGTTCACAGCTTGTTCATATGGATTCCTGCCTCTTAAGACAATGAAAATGTCTCCACTCCCTCACTTTCCCATAGCTTCCTAGCTCCTCAATCAATTTTGATCTTTATTTAAATAGACACCTTATTGTTTAATTAATAAGTTGTTAAAAACATATCACAGTGTCGGTAATGGTTGGCCCTTTAAATCAATTGAATTCTACCTATGTGGTAAATTTTGGAAGGCTGAAAAATGGCTTTTTGTTATCTAAGTTATGAAAAGAGAACTCTTAAATCTATAAAATGAATACCATTTGATTAACCTCTGAATCAGCTGAAAGTAAAATAGCCCATGTTTATTCCCTAAAGCTAGTTAATGACCAAGCATTTTAATGACACCCTTGTCTTTACTGCTGAAACTTTGTTAAGTTGAAGATCCCCCCCGTTAAAATTGGAGCAGTCTTCAAAATAATACAAAATCTCTTGGCAGGCTGGAACTCATCCCATTCTGGACCAGAGATAGTCTGTGAGGAGTGTGGCTATGCCATCACTCTAGATTTTGCCCTAAGGGACTCTTCAAAATTGATTTCCTAGTTCAAAAGGAAATCATTACTGGAAGTTAAGACAGTTGCCTGTGTTATATTGTATTATTTTATTGCCTGTCCACTGCACACTGTCATCTGTGTTTGTGTTCCTTGTCACTTCCTCATATTGAATGACTCCCTGAACAGTGGCTGGAATATACAGTATTGCTGATAGATCAGTGCTGCTAATCATCTCTATAGGTCAGTGTTTTTGTACATTTATTTTGTAACCCATGTAAACTTTACTACATAAACCCTTCACTAGTGATAAGTACTAAGGGTATCTGTCTTCATTTGACCACTTTATATGTTGCTCTTCCAGGATAATGGCTAAACCAGTCTATCATGATACTATAAAAAAAATTTCAGACAAAAAGGGCCACCATAGCCTGGCAGCTCAGACATATCCAATGAAAAATGTGTTTTTCTTCCACAATTCAGATACTCCAGACCCCATACTCCAGACCCACAATTTTACAACAATATGAAGATAATGTGATTGTGTTTAGCCCAGCCCTTCTTAATTGTATACAGTATTATGTTCTTCAATGTGAAACACAACTAATATTTTGTTGTCACACAAGTGTGAACTTGAAATACTTCCGTCACTTGCATAAACATCTCTTATCCAATCATTGCCTGAACCCACAGTTTCAAAGTATCACCATTTTCTTGGACTTGACATAGTTAAGTACTGGACTGAGTTGAAATTTCCTTATTAGCATTCTCTATCCAGTCCTTCATGAACATGAAAAATACATTAAAAACAGATGAGTGATTAAACAAGGTGTTTTTGATTATGATTTTGTTTTTGTGCTCATGTTTTCACTTTCTCAGATTAGCTGCCTTCTCATGTATTTGAACTCCTTGCATATCCTCAGACTACAAATTTGCCAGTCCATTTAAACGGAGTCCATTATTTTCTGGCAATTGTTTATAAAAATTAAAGCTAATATCTGAACACCTCCTTCTTTCCATGTGTTCTTGACATACTTTCTGGAACATACTTGTTCTGTTTTTATTCCAAAATTCTCTGGTCTACACTTGAAATGAAGTACACATATATTTCTGCTGTAGATTAAGTGCAGGGGACCTTAGACTCAGAGAATTCACAGGCATCAACATATTGCATAAATGACAAATAGTCTAGTAGTATGTAGTTATCAAATGTGATATAAAAAATTGACTGCAATTGTGATGCTACTGATAAAAACAACACAAATTACAACATTTTCCTGAATCAACAAACAATGGAAAGTTCAAACTAGTTAAAAAATGTCCTAAAAATGGACATTTTCTTTATGGATTTCATATCTTTACAGACAATAGGTTCCTTTGTAACTTTCAAAAATTTCTTGAATATAACTTTTTGAATATCTAGGGTCAGTGAAAAGTAGTGTTGTCAGTATTGAATACTGAGGTATATATTTCCTAAAATATTTCTGAAACTATTGTTAAGAATCAGTTGAAAAATTGTTGCAATATTCACCAGTCTGCAAGATATGACACATTATCTGTAATTTACAGACAAAGTGTTATATGCAGATTTGATTTGGTCATCCTAGTGAATTCTTATTAAATTGCAGGTATTTTGTAGAATAAATTTGTCAAGTCTTAATAGTTGATCTGATTTAATATATGATTAATGGCCGCAAATAGTTTAATCAAAGTAAGGTCTCAATGACTTATCTTGTGATAATGAATCATTCTTTGGTGTCTTTGCCACCCACTAAAAGTGCATATCCTATACTTCAATAATGAAGAATCACAAAGCAATTCTATTGCAATGTAACGTTTATGAATTTAGCTTAAATTACAGAAAGGGGGATTGTGTGTCTTAACAACAATGAAAAAATAAGTTCTTTCCTTTATTTAATTACCCTAGGTCATAATTTGAGGCAAGAATATTAAATTCTTCAGGAGAATCACTAACCCCTTGACTAGTCATTTTTAAAGTAATTAGCAACCTAATGCAATACTTACTTTATTTAAGTAAAAATAGCTGTGTTACCTTAAGAAAAGCAAGTTAGTAGCATTCAATTACGTGAAAAAAACTGAACAAAAGTTCTTTCATGTTCTGCATGTTCTGATGTGTAAATTGGGACAACATGCCAGTCCTCTGCAGAGTTCAATCACACAGCCAAGCACAGAAGTTTGTGCTCCATAAAGTATCTGTTTAGTTTTCATCCAGCCATTAGTATAGTATAGATATTTTGAAGCAATGTGATCTCTTGGTGTAGCAGCCAGTGTTTATACACTGAAGCTCGGGTGGCTCACTTTGAGTATAGAAAAAGGATATTGATGTTATTTACTTATTTACAGCACATAAAACACTATTTATAAAAAACAAGATAGTTCATATGAGGTCTTAGGATTTAATTAGTCAAAAAAACATGATTCATCATGATGTATAAATATAGGCAAGATCTACGAAGAAATCTATAAATATAGCAAGAAATACAAAATATACGTTTGCAAATGACTAGAAGCACAAATCAGAATGAATCGCTAAATACTGATTAATGAATTTTTACTGATTGATGCATTTCCCTGTGTTCCTTTGTTATTCTTTAGACCTGAGTCAATTTTGTTTTATTTTGTACTGAGCAGTAGTGGTGTCGATTGCTTCATTGAGCTGATATTCTGCAGTAATTCTTTCTATGAAAGGCACAATATATAATAAGTACCCATTGATTAGATGTAATCTATTTGATTTGGAAAATGCTTTGTTACTGTTGACTATGAAGATCACTATTAACAGATTACATTTATGTTGCCTGCTATCACTGATGCTCATTGTAGACACCATATCATTTATGGAACAGGGAAAGGTTAAAATTTCCATTAAATGCTGTCTAATTGTGCAGTGTCTGTTCTTCAGAAAGAAAATGGGTGACAGCATGTATTCTTCTCTGAGACTGATCAGTATTGGAGGCAGCTTTGCCTTGTCAGGCCTCTTTTATCACTTGTACACAAAGAAATTAGAAGAATTACAGAAGCTTAAGGTAAAGTACTTAGTACATACTGTGTAAAGTTTTACAGTACAAAAAAGTGACTGACTTTGCAATATTCTTTTTGTGGATTATTTCTGTTCTGCACAAATAGGAAATCCCTAGGGTTGAACTGAATGAAGACTTGATAAAAACATTAGACTCATCACATCAAAAATGCCTCCAGTATGTGGCACTTGAAGGTAAGGTAATGATATAGGGATTCTACATAAAGCAAGGACTGAATGTATTTTGTGAGAGATGGTATACATTCTTTATTTGTAACATAGAAATAGGTTCCTGTGGCAAACTTGCACAAACCATTTTTTTGACATGAAATTTAAACCTGGAACAGCATTAGTCCTATGACCTAATATAAAAAACTGATAAATTCTGCTAAGCAAACAAATTGAACTTGCATATTTTGATTGTCATTTATTGAAATGATAATACATCCTGAAAAAGGTTTCCAATTATGATCAGATTGCACTGCAAACAGGACCAACCACGCAACAAAGAGATTTTACGTGGCATTAAGCATCTATACAGAAACAGCTGAACAATCTCACTGCTGCAGTGCAACAATTATTGTAATTATTGTACAAATTAACTACAGCCAACGCATTACCTACTGTATGAGGAAAACCCAAATCAGAAAAAATCAAGGAGAGCATATTAAGAGTAATTTGTTGACAGTTGGTGTGGTGTTGCTAGGTAAGGTCATCCAAAGTGTATTGTTTAATTAAGGTACAAATGTCAACTGGTACACTTCCTGCTTGCCCAAGATTGTGGATTCTCCCAAAAGACCTTTGCATTCATTCTTTGTGAATTAGAATTCCAAATTACACATATTTTTCTTCTGCTCTTTGATTGTGATTATTGACTTATGATTTGGTACTTATTATGTGTTCCTTTTTACTTTTGAATATTAAACTTTCTCACACAGTTTCCTCACTGCGATTCTTGACACACATACGGAGCACTTTTTGCTTAACTTTTTACCTTTCTAGTACTAACCTTTGGTTTGAAATGTTGGAAATGTTTAGCACACTTATAGGCACACTTATTCTTCAAGGAAATTGGTGAAGACAGTTTCATTTTTTACAGATATCTCAAGCAGATTGCACTGTACAAAGTTTTCAGATTTCAAAATCTCCCATTGAAAAGCATTGGTGAATCTGCAAACTCATCTATATTAAATAAGAGAGACATTCAACGTGATTTCAACTATGAATTGCTTTACTATTTCAATTTTAACATGAGAGCACCAACTTGTGTATTTTTTATATTTTCCTCTTTTACACCTCTGAAAGTCGCTACTGATAGCAAACAGATCCTCAGTACAAAGTCATGAAACACCAGTAGGCTGTATGTGCAGGTAAAGATAGCAGTCACTGTATGTGTTGTTTCTGCATGTGCAGGTGGGCTGGTTAATCCTGGCACTGCAAGTCCATCTTTTTTGCATGCAGAAACCTCTCCATAAGAAAATTGTTTCTGCTTTATGATGTATTTCCAGCAGCTTGAGTGCAAATGCATACGAAACACTGTAGCAGCATTTCACTCCTCCCGATACTTTAAGTTGTAATAGGTAAATTAAACGGTCTTCCTAATGGTAAAAGTATAAAATGCATGCAAGGAAAAAAAAAAGATTATCTAGATATAAATGAAGTAACCTGTGGCATGTAAGATGTTATGCACAAAGTAAATAAACATTTACTCAGTATTAACCTTGCAATAATCAAACCTGACAGGTGCATTATCTGCAGTTTATAATGATTCTCTATTTAACAAACTATAATTTACTGGAATGACCAGACATCCCAGTGACAGCAAAGTCCTGAGTTTAGGCTATGTGTCTCAAGAAATAACTGAAGAATATCAAAATGTTTAGATTTCAACAGGCCACCCATCTTATAGTTTTTCTGTGCAGCAAATATTGCTTCACCGAAATGAACATTGTCTCAATATATTTTGAACAACTCCAATAGGGAACTCCACTCACTTAACAGCTTGTGTTAAATGTGAACAGCATTGCAAGGTGGAACATGAAGTTGATGTAAACAGAGAGTACCTTCTTTAATTTATCATTTTCCTGTACTTTGATCCCTCTGTGATGAAGATGATAATAATGATGTAAAGCATGCATTAAGCAAATGAAAATGGGCTTTACGCATGGACATGTATGTTACACAAGTGTCCTGGTTTGGGACTTTGAAATCTGGTCACTTTTTAATTTACCATCAGAGTGCCACATTTACCTGTTATTCATAATAGTCAGCTGTTATAATAAGGTTTGCCTTTCACTTCTCTTATTCCTTACAATTTCCCATAACTGAAGAGATTTGCAAGTCCCATTTCATGAAAATTACTACAGCCACACATGCTCAAGATAAGAAATAATTAACTACAAAAAGCTCTTTTTTATTATTTGTTTAGGATATGTTAATTGCCAATTGCAATTGTTTCTGTATATGGTGTGTGTGTGTGTTTATGTGAGTGTGACAGTGGTCCTTGTGATGTACTAGACTCCTGTCCAGGCTGGTTTTGAGGCCTTTTGCCCAATTCTGATGAAATAGCCTTTGACCACCAAAACCTGGAAATGGACTGAGAAGTTTCTAAAAGTGACCTACTGAGTTCAGTCCATTGAAGGCTAAAGTTCCTGCATAGCCGTTGAACGCACTGAATGTTAGGCCATGCATATGTTTTGTAACTTATTATGTATACACTGTTTTGCCCAAGCCCCAGTCTCTTCTTCTTGCCAAAAACACATTTTTCAGCCTTTTGGCTGCTAGTTTCTATCTTGGTGATAATAACTGGACTGGCATTGTACTTAAAATTTGCTCTTTGTTTTATGGGTAATGAGCCAACATAATAGCTCAAGAATCATGCATTTACAAGGCACTTCATGCGCCAAATTTGAATTTGCAGCAAAACAATTTCTCCTTGCAAAAAATGTCATTATCAGAAAAATATATACCATTGACAGGAGAGGAAAGATGTTCTGTCCTTGCTTGGAATTATTTTTCTGAGCTGACTTCCCATGTGTCTTTGAGTCATTTAACATTTAAATGAAATTCTGTAGTGATTAAAAGAAAAGATCACCAGACTAACTTCTGTCATGTGTTGACTCTTTGAGCTATGGGTGAGGGGATGTTATTGTTGTTCTATTGACAGAATACCTGCTTTGCTGTTTATTATGGCAACCTTTGGGATTTCAGTCCTAAAGATGTATCACAGACAGAAATGATACTTAATACATTTACTCATCATGCTTGCAGTATACATATCCTCATTTGTAGGAATCCAGGAAAAGGAAAAAGTGCTTGCTAACTAACAGTAAGGGCTGAGGATCTTTGTGTGGAAAATATGAAGCAAGTCACATTTTTCAAAAAGCTACTGCACTTTCCCATGGTGATGTGAATGAAGGCCGTAAAATATAATTGATTTTAACTGTGTGCTGTGAATTACCTGCCGAAAAAATACAAGTAAATGCAAATATGTGCATGAGGCTTTATGAAGCAAAATTCCTTGTTTTCCTCTCCAACAAAAATCTTTACAAAGCCCAAAAAGCTATTTTTGGGAGTTTTGTGTTTTATAGTTGTAAAATCACATGAAAAACTAATTTTAGCATTAATTTCACAAAACAGCTTTGGAAATGAAACTTAGCCATTTTGCTCATCACTACTTAATTAAATAGCCTTGCGTTAAGAAGTCTGAATGTTGACCCTAAATGTGTTCAGGGTGGAAAATTGTAAATGGGTTGACACATTCTCAATGCATATGGCATTTTGCTAGGCTACTAGATTTGTGACCCTGGTAGTCCATTTATGTAAGTAGTGGAGGGTTACCTGCAACTTTTTACAGAAAAGTTTTGTTGTACCCAAGTGCATAGCACTCTTCTACCACAATACAAATACAATTAGCATCTTGGAAGGTAATATTTTAGTAAAGAGATGATTTTTAAAGGATTAATATCAAGTTGATGCATGGCCTTTTTCCAATGTACACAAAAGTATCTTATTAAAAATGAACTGAAATACTGCATTAATATTAGGTTCTCAAATTTTATTTTCAGAACCCCCTAATTAGTTCTCTGTTAAAAACATCACCTGTTTGGCCATTAAGGTTATTATTCTGAGGTGCGGTATGTACTGTCATACACCTTTAGATGACCACAGCTAGTAATTAGACATATATAAACGAAAGACCTGTATGGGTTTGTGTGTGTGTATGGAGCAGTCCGCTCTGCTCATGCTCATCCACGGCCAGTAGATGGCACATGCCTGAATGTTTACATTTTTTTGGCGTTTGCATGCACCTCACTTCTCATTCAATCCAAGCACACAAACTCAGCTTTGTGGTACAAACACATTGTAGATTTACACAATGAACTATCATACATTTGCCTGAGACAGGTTCCAGCCTGTCCTGCTCATTTTGTGCCACAGCTGCACTCGACTACATGCCCATCTGAGACAAGACATGACCTGTCCGGGGCCCACTTAGTCGATGCATTTGCAAGTTCACCAATATAGTAAAACTGCTAGAGAGTCTTCAGGTTTTTTTTTGTCTTGAAGACACACACAGCTAATAATAACATTCACATTTATTTACTGCCTTGCTCACTACTCCAAGTGCTTTTCATAATGAGTAGAGAGCCACTTTAGCCACTAGTAATGTGTAGCCTCCACCTGGATGATTTAACGTCAGCCACTTTTGTGCCAGTATGCTACCCTCACATTAGTTATTAGGTGGTGAAATGGTGAGAAAGACAGACAGCCAGTTAAAGACAGGAGATGACGAGGGGGCCAGAATGACTATACCATCCATCCATCCATTATCCAATCCGCTATATCCAAACTACAGGGTCACAGGGGTCATGGGGTCATGGATGACAATTTAGCCTGGACATGGGATACACCCTGCCTTTTATAAAAGATGCCCAGGGATCTTTTAAGACCACAGAGAGTCAGGACCTATAGGGGTTTTACATCTGATGGATGATATGTACAGCTGTACTAAAATCTGTCATGCTTGGCCCATTTAGTGTTTTGTTGTTTTAGTAAAGATGGGTCTTAGGCCTGAAAAAGCATATTCACACACTGCAGTATTTGGCTAATAGTAAGGAGCTTTTTCACAGCTCCCACCACACCTGCTGGGAGTCCTAGGTACATATTAGTTAATGGTGAACATCTTATTTCTTATGGGATTCTTCTTGTGCCCTTCCTGCGACTGTATAAGACAAGATTTACTTGTAATAAAGTATAGCCTGCTGATTTTGAAAGATTAATATCCATTAATTAATATCCAAGGCTGAACATTTGAAATTTTGTGACAGTACCTTCGTAGTGACATTCAAGCCATCACATCTGATCAACAAGCTGCTGAATATCTTGGGTCAATCAAGTTTTATTAGTTGAAAAGAGCTGCCTGTTCCATCATTGTACATTTTTGATTCTGCACAGCATTAGCATTTATTAGACATTGTAGGCTGACTAGTATTGTAACCAGTCAAATGTTAACGTGCTTTCTCACTTTTTCAATCCTAAAATTAGTTTTGCCTGAAAAGAAAAGACTGCTTGTACATACAGTTTCTGAATGCTCTTTGTATACAGCACGTTACATTCTCTGACCTGGTTGTAATGCTGTCCCCTCCATGCAGTCATCGCTACTTTGTGGACTATCCTTAGAATCTCATGTCACTCCACTCCTCCTTTACACCACTGTTTTAACTATAGATGCTTGTTCCTATATCTACAAAAGAAGCTTCCAGCAAATATCAATTCAAAGATTCTGAAATCTTGCGTTCATGAATTATTTTGTATTAATTTTTTCACAAAGGAAAACATGTTTGTAGTTCTTTTCCACAGTGTAGACCAGCACAGGGAACTTTACAAGTTAGGAACTCTATTCTTGTGTTAAATGTGCAAACATATTAAGGTGTTTTATAACACCACCTATAGAGATAGTAGCAACTTGCACTGAAAACAGATGTGTAGCGGCGAGGGGAGCCAATGTCTGCTAATGCTCTAACATGGGTACCCTTTTCTATTTCAGGTATTGTAAAGCCAGATGGGGAATCTCTGGCCAGCCAGTTTGTCCCAAGATGCTTTGGGGTAATCCAAAGGATAATTATTCAAGAGTATAGGAGGGCATTAAACATGATAACATACATCTGGTGAGTGAGGTGCCTGACTTTTGAGACTCATACCTTACAGATGCACTTGCAAACATCAACAAATAAATGCACAAAAGTAACAAATGTATGCTGGAAAAATGTATGCAGTGACAAATGTGCACAGTTGTTGGTTTGCTCTTTCCACTGAGGACAATTGCTTTGAAAAAAAAATTTGTAATGTAGTGGAAACACAAAAAACATGTTATACGAATGTTGAAATTTAATTAATGTTAAAGTTTGTGGTTGATTTTGAAGAGCTTGTGGATACTTTTCCTAATGAGCCAGCGGTGTCAAAATTGGAGTGGGTGGATTCGGTATACCAATTTTGTTTTTTTCTTTTGTGTTTTGTGAGAAAAACATTTTACTGGTATACCAAAAATGAGTGGAACAATTGACACTTTTAAATGCAAAACATACTAATATGTACATGAAAAGGAAATTGGGAAATATCAGTTTATTTCAGTGGAGTGGTGTTGGGGGGACTGACCCATTGTGTCTAGCCTCTGATCTTTTTGTCCATAATATAAATGGTGTATTTCCCCAAGCCCCTTATCTTTTTGTTTATTGTACATAATCTATCTCCTGATCAATTTTACTTTAGTTTATGAATGTGCATGGCACCCCACAGAGGACAGTACCCTGCTCCTTGATTTTATATACTTGTAAATATGCATGTGAAATCACAAGGGCTTAGCACCCTACTCCTACTCTTGGATTTTATACATTTGTAAGTTTATATGCAAAACTAAAACAGGGCTATAACCCTGATACCTGTAAATCATAGAAATGCCCATGGATCTTAAAACATCTTGTGCATGGAATTGTAAGTGAAGTCCAAGTAAAAAATGAGCCTACAGTTTTCAGGAATATTGTTCAGAGCAGAGGTCTCCAGCTCCAGTCCCGGAGGGCTCCAGTAGCTGCTGGTTTTCATTCTAAACCTTTTCTTAATTAGTGACCAGTTTCTGCTGCTAGTTAACTTCTTTTGAATTAATTTTGAATTTAAATTGACTTGTTTTTTTAAAGATTTGTTCCCCTGAATTCCTTCATCGTTCCTCTTTTTTCCTTATTTTCTTTCCTCAAATGGTACCCAAACAGAAATGAAATGTGATGTGAGTGACCCAACAGAAGATCAACTAGGTTAGAGTCTCAAACTCCAACCAATTTCACTCCAACCAGTAGCTTAATTAGGTGTTGATTATTGTTGGTAATTAAACCCGTTCTTTAATTCCATGACTTGTTGCTGTTCTCATTGTGTAATAGCATATAGCATACATTTCCAAAATTGTTGATTTTCTCTTTCTAAGAGCCCTGTTAAAATGTTTTGGGTACCTGAGCAGATCAACAATCCTGAGACCTTCACCTTTCTTTATTTTCAGATATTGTATGATTGACACAGTGTGCTGGTTATGTTTTGTATCTCATTATTGTTTGGCTGCTAATTAAGGAAAAAGAAACAATTAAGGGGTCTGAGTCTTCAAGAGCAAGTCAATTAAAATTAATTCAAGAGATGTTAATTAGCAACAAAAATGGTCACTAATTAAGAAAAGGGTTAGAATGAAAACCTGCAGTCACAGGCCCTACAGGACTAGAGTTGGGGACCAATGGTCCAGAGTGATATGCTGTTCAGCCCACTCAGTGAGTCAGTGCTGGCTCCAGTGCCATGTGACTCCACATTGCATTAAACATGTGTGATAATATTTCAAGCTGCCTGTTTGAAACAGAGAGAGAGCATTAGAAGAAGCCAGCTGCTTAGTAGTAGCATGAGAGAATAAGTGAGTATGCACAATTTTAATAATTAGTGTTTTATTTTAAAAAGCAAATCAGTCTTAAAATTAAATGCAAATAAATAATAATAGCATTGAAACAGGAGACAAACAATGTTAAAGTGTTGGGACACTACCCTGGTAATGTGCAGGTAACTTAAAATAGCCGAGCTTCTGGTCATATAGATTCCAGACAGCAAGGGGCAGGTCCAGGAGGGCATATAAGGAATTGTCGTTAGTAGTGGAATGTCTGTCAATCTTCTATTCCACAGAGTGAAGAAGAGAGAAGGCATTAGAACACATCGCCAGCCCCTGGTTCGGTGGGCACTGTAGTTACCATCACCTGAGCACTTAAGCTGTTTCCCATGCACATTCATGTGACAATCGGTATCTACTGAAATGGCAGAATTTTTGTTATATTATGATGGGTGAATTTTGGCCATACCTCTCACCCCTTTGTCTAAATAAGAATAAGGAAGTCCCAGATTAATCATTGCCTTCAGCAGTTAATACTGACATATTGACAAGTTCTGCATTTAGGCTTGATGAGGAGATCACACATAATATGCAGTAAAATGTACAGTGCAGTTAGCCTTTTATTAATGTGATTTGTGGTTTCTCTTTTTGTGTATAATATATCTCCTTGCATTATGTTTTGTTTTGCCAGGTTTCATAATGTTTTTTATCAAAAATAAACTTTCCAGTAAATAAAACTAATCCCAAGGTGGGGTTTGCAGAGTTAATAAGCTGCACACAACTGAAATTGCATGTAATATTCCTCTTGACATTTGTCACCATGTGTGTCTGTCTGCCACCATCTGAAATATAAGAAAAGATTTATCTTAGTTAAGGCAAAGTTATTTGTTTGGGAATTTGGAAAAGCATGATTTTAACAGATCCTTGTACTTGTATATGGCCTATTATATTCCCAAAAAGAAAGGTGATTCAGGGTGTTATGATACATTTTGTTCTGCTCTGTATGAATTTTTTGTTTCAGGGTTATCTTACATATTGGAATATTTGGACATTGGGAATTTTCACTGCCTTCATTTATTTTTGTAAGTCACTGTCATTAGACATTTATTGATTATTATCATTAGTTGTTTAGCTCAATGCAATGTTGTTTATTCATTGACTCCACCATTTTGTGTTTCAGTGGACTTGATATGGTATTTGTTGGATAAGGGATGTATCCCTGAAGTCGCTCTTTGCGATGTCATTAGCATGTGGACTCGGACCCGGACACACACAGACGGACATCATTGTTCACCCAACACACGTTTATTTACAGGAATAATTATATTTACAAAGTTCAGTGCACGTCCCAGTGCCTCTTGCACCGTTCCCCTAACGTCCAGGCCTCACAGTTCTTTGTGCCTTTCTCCTGGCCGCCTCCAGTCCTCTCTCTAGCTCTGTCCTCTTCCACCCGACTTCCGCCATCGACTGAAGGGAGGCGGCCCCTTAAATAGGAACCCAGATGGGTTCCAGCTGCTTCCCGGCACTCCTCCATAGACACGCCCCAGTGTGGCGGAAGTGCCGGCTGCGCAACTGGAAGCCGTCCGGGTGTCCCCTGTCGTCTTCCCCCCAGCACTTCCTGGTGTGGAGGAAGTGCCAGGCTCCAGGGATATTCAGGCACCGGGCCGCTGCCTGGCGTTGGCCAAGGGTCCCTACAGGGCTGGGATTCCAAGCCCTTTACCCGGGGCCCCCAACATAACCAGGGCGGATGCCCCCTCACGGTCTGGAGGAGGTACAAGCCCTCCTCTGGTCCTCCTGGGCGATGCCACACACGATACTTTAAAACCTGCCACTACATGCTCATTGGCATTAACATTGCTATGGTTAATTTTTTGTCAGTTTGATTCTTCTGTGGCATTAATGATTAAATATAGCAAACATTTTTTGACTGTGAGCTTGTCTAGTGTTTTGGTTTTGGTGCCTCATTTTATTGATCTCGTAGTTTTGACTTTTTAATTAAAGGTTTTGGTCCATCTCCTGAAGCTGTTTTGCCAACTTCATTTTGTAGCAGGGAAGTTTAGTTTTTAAAAGCAAATGTGCTTTGCCTGTGCTGCGATCCAGATGAACTGCTAACTGTTTGGTCTGGTATTCAAAAGATTTTTTTTTTCTGTTACTTTTCTCAATGGAACAGAACAGAAGGTCTCATTATGGACCAAACTAAGATTAAGGAAATAACTAATGGGAAGTTCACTGAAACAGATTTAATTATTATCAGTTTTGTGAACTATTTCAGAAAATATATTAAGAATTACAGCTTAATATTTGCCACAATTATGTATCTGATGTGAAAGTCTAATCAAAGGTTCCAATGGAATTCAGAGGCTCAGGAGGTCTTTGCTGAGCTTATAAAGGCCTTTACTTCTTTTCCAATTATGAGATATCCAGATTCAATTCAATTACTATACTGTAGTTGTGGATGTCGCCCATATTAGAGTCTGGAACATTCTATCTCAATACCTGTGCTTTCTTTTTAAGGAAACTAACTACTATTGAAAAGTCCATGATATAGGAAATAGATGTTTTTGCCATAAAAATGCTTTTAAAAGTGTGGCAACACTAGTTGCAGGACACTGAACCTCCAACTATTATAAAATATACATATCATAAATCTAACCTCACAACAGCCAAATGTCTCAATGCTGAGTTTTGCTTTTTTAACTGTATTAGTATTCTAATTTCTTATCACTCTCTTGCAACAGTTTGAAACACCTGATTAAACTGTTTCTCCTGAATTAATTATAGAATCAGAGAAATCAATTGCTTATGTAGATCTGGGTAATTGAGCAGATATATTAGATAAGATTTCATCATCTCCTGTTACTTCACCTCTGTGTACCCTAACAAGAGTTACTTTCATTTCCAAGTCACCCTGGAGTGAAATGTTGTGAGTACCCTCTTGTTTCTTTGCTCCCCAGTCATGCAGATATTAACAGACCAAAGAAATTCACTTAATACAATTTTTGATGACCTTCTTTACTTATAGATGTTAAAAAGAGTAGACCTTAGCATGTGTAATTGCTTTCAAAATATGTTTTCTTCTGGGCTACCTATTGCTTTTTCATAATCTTTTCCTGTTTTTTATAATTTCTTTGTCCATCTACAACATCTCAGGGAGAGACTGAATGATTTTGTAAAAGACTAGTTTTTTGTCAATAAGGATCCTTCAGATAAAGAATTTACTGTTATATTTATCAAAGTCTACAAGGAGTTACATCTACAGTACATGGGTTCAGAAAAGCAAGAATTCTAGACTAAGGAAGGTTATCAATTTACTTTCTGGCTATATATTTATGTGCCAATTTGGATGTCTATTCCAATTTAACATGTGGATAGCATTCAGAAATCAATTTCTACTAGTTGTCAATGTCAAATAGTCTCAGTCTGATTGGTTGAATTTGTTTCCCTTTTCTGAGCTTTACAAAAATGTGTTTTTAACTACTGCTACTGGGATGTTTCCCTCTTAAAAGTGAATACACTTTGAAATCTAATTCTGTGCCAGCTCTTTCTGAACTTTTACAAAATGTTAAGAACTTATTGTCTTTGGTTCTGTTTTACCATCTGAAGATACAGATATTTTCTTTTTTTGAACAAAGGTTGGGAGATGAAATTTAGTCAAAAAGCCAGGTTCCATACCAAAACAATTTATAAATGGTGATGTTGAACTGCTAAAACTAATCCCAGTTTCTCTGTAAGGAAAACACACACAATTGTTATCCACAAAAAAAACAAGTAGAGAAACAAATGTACTGACAAGTCTTTACATATCTTATCTGCAAACTTAAGGCAACCAGAAAGTGCACGATGCTGGCCTTTATACTTTGACCCAGTGATGCCATGTGCCCCACACTCCCAGTTGATCTTGCCCTACCTAGCAATGGCAAAGCAATTGTCATCATAAAATCTTGATTATGGTAGCACCCATGGAAGAAAAAAACAAAGTTGTGTGAGAATGATAAAAATGTTTAACAATAAAAATCAAATGTCAGAAAAAGACTCCTAGGGCTTGAAACACCTAATTTACTTGTAGAGCTTTGATAACAGCCTAAACCCAAATAAATGTAATAAAGTAACTGATCATAACAAGTTCCAGACAATTTGTTGACAGCTGGAGCCATTGCCAATAGGTTTTCAAGTTGTAAACACAGACTTTATGTAGACTTTTAAGTTAGGCAGAAGATGTAGCTGTCTACGAGAGATGTTCACCTAAGGATTTCATCCGATAAACCAGAGATGGACCTTTGAATGGGCCTGTTGGGTCCAGACCCAGGGGTCTAAACCTCAGGGGAGTCTTCAGGGGAGCTGAGTTTTTGGATGCTGAACCTAGGTGATCTGGGAAATATTTTAAAACCCTGAAAGGTCAGTTTGGTTGTAAGACAGAAGCCTCTGTAAGGTAGAACAGCTGATTTACTCATTTTATTCTGTGTAGAATTTGTTCTAATTTTGTTCATTTTTTTTCTTCTAGTGTATTTAAATGTAGTGATTGGGGCAGAGGGGTGGCTTTGAGGCTAGGGATCTGCTTCGGTAATTGTAAGGTTACTGGTTTGAATTCTGTAGAAGAGAGACTACTCCATTGGCCCCTTGAGCAAGGCCCTTAACCGGCGTTTGCTTTGTCCTGGGTATGACGCTAATCTGCATTCAGCTCGGCAAGTAGGTCCTCCAATTTACAGGGAAAACTTGGGGGTTGGTGGCAGGATTGGCACTCTTCACACTATTCCAATATGGCGCTGAGGTGTCATCCACTGCACTCGGGTCCCAATACAGTTGGTTCATCGTGTGGTGAGTGCGGCAACACTCTATATCAGCACATGCTCCCAACCTCTCTCTCTCTCCTTTATTTTTTTTCTTCTAGTGTATTTAAACCTATGGATCAGTGTTGGCCTATATTAGTTAGTTGATAATTTTGATGGCTGTAACATTGTTTTTTTTTTCATTTTTGTTAATTATAAGGAATGTTCAAAAGCTTTAATTAAACTTACATACAAAAGAGAACCAATACAAACAGAAATTTCACAAAAAATTTGAACCTACATTAATTACATCCATCCATCCATCCATTCTCCAACCCGCTAAATCCGAACACAGGGTCACGGGGTCTGCTGGAGCCAATCCCAGCCAACACAGGGCACAAGGCAGGAACCAATCCTGGGCAGGGTGCCAACCCACCACAGATTAATTACATCCAATGGTGACAAATTAACATTTATGAAATTAAATTATATTTTTACACATTTTAAGCTTTCTTTTGCTTTTGCATTTTTCAAACCTTTATAGACTTTTAAATAAAATTTGAAATCCACCACAAAGATCCTGGAACAGGATGCATTCTTATGAACTTTATCCAAAATCATTATTAAATGTGTAATAAATATTAATTCCCATGTTTTATCTATAATCCAATAGAATGTCAAATTCTTAAACCTCAAATATCACTTTAAATCCTTAAAAAGAAAAAAATTAGAATTCTTACAGCTAACTAGGATATGCACCACAGCTCTCTTTATTTTTTTAAATTTTATTGAATTTATTAAAATAAATAACACTCCATACACATAACTCGAGTTTTACAATAAGAAAAAAAAGAAAAAGGTCCAAAGCAATTCAACCCCATAGGGGTTGACCTATAACTATATCTATACTAATAAAAGGCAAAGCCCTCACTGACTGACTGACTGACTGACTCACTCACTCACTCACTCACCAACGACTAATTCTCCAACTTCCCGTGTAGGTAGAAGGCTGAAATTTGGCAGGCTCATTCCTTACAGCTTACTTAAAAAAGTTGGGCAGGTTTCATTTTGAGATTCTTTTTTTTAATTATTTTTATTAATTTTATTTCATTCCATACAAATCAATCAAGTTTTACATAAAGAAAATTTGAGTTAAGAACAAATTGATCCTCACTCCTAAGAGAGAGAGCAAGCCAAACAGCATGAAATTTAAGACCTGTAAACATACCTAAATTAATAGATTCTCTGTGCTTTATGAGATTATTTTAAAATATTACTGACTAGATCCTGCCATGTTTTGAAAATAGTCTGTACAGATCTTCTTATTTGATTTTTTCCAATTTTAAATAGTATAACACATCAGTTTCCCACTGACTTAAAAGAGGAGAGTTTGGGTTCTTCCAGTTTATCAGGATAAGTCTGCGTGCCAACAGTGTAGTGAATGCAATCACAATTTGTTTGTCCTTCTCCACTTTAAGCCCCTCTGGAAGAACCCCAAACACAGCTGTTAATGGGTTAGGAGGGATTGTGAGTCCAAGGTTGTCTGAAAGGTTATTAAAAATTTTCGTCCAGAATGCTGTTAATTTGGTGCAGGCCCAGAACATGTGACCCAGTGAGGCTGGAACTAGTTTGCAGCATTCACAGGTTGGATCATGCCCTGGAAACATTTTGGAGAGTTTTAGTCGAGACAGATGTGCTCGATATACAGTATAATTTTGAGTTGTATAATTGTATGCTTTGCGCATATGGAGCTCGAGTGAATTCTCTGCATTGCTACTTTCCACTCCTTTTCTGATATATTAATTGAGAGATCTTTTTCCCAGTGACCTCTTGGATCTTTGAAAGGGAGGATTGTAAAATGGTTTTATATATTGTAGAGATGGTGTCTAAGTCCTTGAGATTGAGCAATATTTTTTCCAGCATGGATGTGGGTGCAGGATGAGGAAAATCTGGGAGGTTCTGTTTAACAAAGTTCCTGATTTGAAGATAGTGAAAGAAATGTGTAGTTGGAATGTTAAATTTGGAATGTAATTGTTCATAGGATGCAAAGACATTGTCTATATAAAGATCTCTAAGCAAGTTAATTCCAAATTTTCTGAATCTATTGAAATTCTGTGAGTGCTGTTAGGACTGCAGGCACAGAATTTTCTGGGTCCGATATATACAGTACCATATCATCTGCATATAATGAAATTTTCTGTTCCAGTCATTCTCTGCTAATCCCGTTTATCTGATCAGTATTTCGACAATGTATTGCCAGTGGTTCAACGGTAATTGCAAACAACAGCAGTGACAAGGGGCATCCTTGTCTAGTACCACGTTCTAGTTTAAAGTAGTCTGAGCAAATGTTGTTGATGCAAACTGAAGCTTCTGGGTTAGTATACAGTAATTTGATCCATGCACAAATATTCGGGCCAAACCCAAACTTCTCCAATGTAGTAAAAAGGTATTTCCATTCAATCATGTGAATGCTTTTCTGCATCCAATGATAATAATATTTCTGGGGTGTTTGATTTAGTTGGTGAGTATATTACATTAAACAGGTGTCGAAAATTTGAAGATAAGTGTCGGCCCCTAATAAATCCAGTTTGGTCTTGTGATATTACTGAGGGAGCACTTTCTCCATCCTTCTAGCTATGATTTTAGAGAGTATTTTAACGTCGTTATTCAGAAGTGAAATTGGTCTGTATGATGCACATTATAATAAGTCCTTATTTTGTTTTGGAAAAACGGTGATTAGTGCTTGGCGAAAGGTCTGAGGAAGAGATTGGTTATCTCTGGCTTCTGTAAATGTTGCTAATAGGAGGGAGCTAGCTGAGTGGAGAATTTCTTGTAAAATTCTGCAGGGTAGCCATCAGGGCCTGCTGCTTTTCCACCTTGGAGTGACTTTATAGCATCTAGTAATTCTGATAATGCCAGAGGTTTATCAAGTTCCTCCACACTAAAAGTGTCTATTTGTGGTATCTGTAATGTATCCAGAAATGCATTAGATTGTGTATTGTCTTCTTTAAACTCAGTAGTATATAGGATTTATAGTAGTCTCTGAAAGTGTGCATTATATTTTTGTGGTCGACGATTTTAACTCCATTCGTGTTGGTGATTAGATTGCGTTGCGCACTTCTTGCTTGTGAATTTGTTGAGCTAAAAGCTTATTAGCTTTCTTTCCATGTTCATAGTAATGATGTCTGGATTTGTAAATTAGTTGTTCAGTTTCTTTAGTTGTCAAGAGGTTTAGTTCTGAATGTAGAGCCTGCCTTTTCCTATGTAGAGTCTCACTTGGTAGTCTGGCATGTTCATCATCTATTTTAGTAATTTGCTTTTTATCTCTGCTACTTTCTTGGCTTCGGATTTATTTCTGTGGGAAAGATATGAGATAATCTGTCCTCTTAAGAAGGCCTTAAGAGTTTCCCAGAGTATTCCTGCAGAGATCTCGGGGATGTATTTGTCTCTAGAAAGAATTTGATTTGTTTGGATATAAATTCATACAATTCTCGTCAGCTAATAGAAGCGAGTTGAGGCGCCATCTCGGGGTGAGTGTATGGGGCTTAGTAATTTTAGCTCCAAGATCATAGGTGCATGGTCAGAAATAACAATAGCATCGTATTTACAAGATTTAATCATAGGCAAGAAGTTATTATCTATAAAGAAGTAATCAATCCTTGAGTAGCAATGATGTACTGGTGAGTAGAAAGAATATGTTCTTGAATTTGGGTTTAAAAACCTCCAGGTGTCTGATAAGTTGTGATCAGTCATAAACTTTGTAATTATCTTTGCGGTGTTAGATGCGTTCCCCTGTGGAGAAGTCCTATCTAAAAGTGGATTTAGAACACAATTAAAGTCCCCAGCCATTATAACTTTATGAGTGTTCAGATTGGGAATGGATGCAAATAAATTTTGTATAAATTCCTTATCATCAACATTAGGTGCATAAACATTTATCAAAATCATTTTACAGTTAGATAAGTCTCCCATGACCATTACATATCTCCCTTCAGGATCCAATACTACATCTGATGCTACAAATGGTACTGTTCTATGTATGAAATTCCCACACCTCTAGTTTTCTTTGTAAAACTAGAATGGAACATTTGGCCAGTCAGTCTTTTGCAGCGGAACTGATCCTTGCTTAGTAAGTGGGTCTCCTGTAAAAATACTATTTTAGCATTTAGACCTGTTAGGTGAGAGAGTACTTTCTTTCTCTTTAATTCGTGATTCAGGCCTTTAACATTCCAGCTTACGAAGTTAACTGTCCCATCATGGAGACACTGATTCTGAGTTTTTGATGTCATTTTATAGTCTTAACTGGAAGTGGACAGCTTCAGCCTTAATTTCCTATTTCCCCTAGAGTTGTTGCCATGCAGCTTATTATTACGTTGGTAGTTATAATTATAAAGATTAAGAGATAGATTAGGTACAGATCAAGCCTGCTCTTTTTCTTTCCCCTTAACCCCCCACCCTCCCTTTTTGCCTCCCCAAGTGAGGCTAGAACCCACTTCACACAGTCCCAGTCCTCTGACATACCCAGAGACAGAGCACGTCCAAAGCAAAACAAGCCCCTACGCAGCGGTGTTTTAGGATTAAAAGACAGAGATATCTATTACCAATATAGTCTAAAAAAAAAAAAAAAAAGAAGAAAAAAAATTGTGCATTTAAAATAAAATATGAATCCAGTTATTCTCATATATAATATCTTGCTTGTCTCTGAGGAGTGCCATCACCTTTAGCTTAAATGATAATCTTTCAAAGCGAATAATAAAAGATCTGGATCGAACGGTATTTGATCTGCGTACGCGGTAAGCCGCTGCTATCTCAGATTCTGCTTTAAAGTCCTCCCCAATTATTTTAGAGAAGAGTTCGGCTGCGAATTTCACTGGGTTTGGACTTTTTCGATTCTCAGGCAGACCTTCAATTCTGACATTATACCTTCTGTTTCCATCTTCCAAAGCAGCCAGTGTTTTTCCGAGTTTTTTGCATTTGGAGCTGACATTTTCTGTTTTTTCTTTGGCACTGGCAGCTAAATTTTTCAGCTATTTCAATCCTAGTCGTGAATGTCTCCTTGAGATCCTTCAATTAAAAAGTAAGTGTTTCAATATTACCCAGCACCTGTCGCATCTCCAGTTGCATTTCTTGTCGCAGCCTTTCATTTGCCTGTTGCAGCATCAGCCGCTGCGTTTCGTTTGTTTGTTGCAACTCCTGCCGCTGCGTTTCGTTTGCTTATTGCAACTCCTGTTTCAATTCCAGCAACTCCTGTTTCAATTCCTGTTTCAGTCTCTCATGTACCTTTGCCCTTGCTTTCTCATTTGCCTTCTCGGTTTTCTTTATATCTTGTATGAGCTCAGCGAACATCACCTGCAGTTTAGACATCTCGATTGTGCTTTCTTGTACCATAAGTGAAGTGTCAGGCTCTACTGTAGCCAGTGTCCCCGCTATTCCCGGCTCGTGTGGAGTAATTGAAATTGCGGACTGCAAGGCCTTTTCCAGTTTCAGGTATTCTTCTCCGATCATCAAGCTATTGAGATCTGCACTCACGATCGTACATTCGCTCCCCTTTTCACTCTCAGCCGGCGACGATGTAGCGGACCGTGGTCCCGAGGAGTTCTACTTTCGCCCATCTGATCCAGGTCTATCTCTGAAAGGCCGTATCTTGAGCTAAGGCTTGCTGATCTTAGCTTGGGTGCAGCTTTAGTTTTTGATTCTTTTGGACCCCCTTTCTTGTTGGCCATGTTTATATATGCTTACATATACTGTAGTAGTCTCCTTGGGTTGAATAGATACAGGATATCTCAGGATAATAAGCAAATAATATGAAAAAATAACACCGCTGCTAGTGGAGCTCCACTTCAGACGTCCATCTCTCGCATCGGACGAGACCAATCTCCTTTCGAGATTCTACGCGTAATGGTCATATCTGGAACCTATTTTTCTCCATATACTTGTAATGGACTTCAGCATGCTGGCCGTGGGGGGCGGAGTTGCGTGTCACATCATCACGCCTCCCACGTAATCATGTGAACTGACTGAACGCAGTACGTAGAAAACAAGGAAGAGCTCCAAAGATCGCTGAAGAAAAACGCATACAAGCTTATTCATAAATGCAGCTACTGCGGAAACAAAGCACGGTGTAAACCGTAAGTTTAAATTAAGTTTATGGAAACGCTCCTGCTGCCGTTTGTCATGCCTTCGTCGAATACTTTATTCGCGAGATACAAGTTTAATGAGAACACACGAGGTATAAACAAGGCTTTGGATCACTTTGTAACGGAGTTAAAATGGCTGTAGCGAGAAACTTTTAAGTGCCGGGTCTTGGCTAACGTTAAATAAAGCCGTGGACATCGCAACATCACACAAGAGAGCAGCTTACGTGAACTGACTGAACGCAGTACGAGTGATCACTTCCATGCATCAAACCTGTTCAAAAAACGCATTACACAATTGACAAGGTAGAAAAAGAATATGCTCCAAGCTGAGCTCCACAGCTAACACGGTCTTGCGGAAGCAACTTTTGTCACGCTGCCAACAAATACTCACAGAAAAATCCACAAGTTAATACACATGCTGTCTCTAGAGTTTCTCAACACTCAATGTATTCCTCGCATCCCTGTTATACCCTCTGATCTCCCATTTCAATTCTAATGCCTCCAATTTCCAGTAAGGCTCTGCTTCGCAATGACAAGTAATAAGTCTCAGGGACAGACCCTACAAAAGGTTGCCATTGATTTCAGGCAAGATTGCTTTTCTCCTGGACAACTATACGTTGCATTCTCAAGAGTGAGCTCGCGCAGATTCATCATATTACAACTGGAGTGCTGAACTGACAACGTGCTATACAAAGAGAACTAAACGGACAATAAAACAGCGGAGAACCCGTGGATTAAATAAAAAGGCAGCTTACTTGGCGAAGCAAGGAAAAAGGATGGACTTATATGTCGTTCGTTGATAAAACAGTGGAGAAGCTGTGTAAAGGCTGCTTCACAAAAAACTAGCGGAGAGCCTTATATGAGCAGGCAATCAGTTAAAGAAGGGAATCAATAAATATCTATAATCGTAATAGAAGCCGCGGATTAAATACAGGAAATGGGTACCTGAACAGTAAAGTAAGTCTCAAATAGCTACACAATAACTATAACAATCGTAATAAATGAACAATAAAACAGTACAGAACCGCGAAGCAAGGAGAAACGATGGCCTTATATGGCGTTCGTTTATAAAGCAACGGAGAAGCTGTGTAAAGCCAGCTACACAAAAAAACAGCAGAGCGCCACACTCTGAATGTATTCCTCGCATCACCGTTATACCCTCTGATCTCCCATTTCAATTCAAATGCCTCAGATTTCCAGTAAGGCTCTGCTTCGCGATGACAATTAATAAGTCTCAGGGACAGACCCTACAAAAGGTTGCCATTGATTTGAGGCAACATTGCTTTTCTCCTGGACAAAACTAGACGTTGCATTCTCAAGAGTAAGCTCAGTGCACAGCTTGGTCATATTACAACCGGAGTGCTGAACTGACAACGTGGTATACAAAGAGATCCTTAACAGATAGTTATTGGTATATTTTCCCTCAGTTTAAAAAGGTTTTCTTTTCTTCTTAATAAAAATTTAAAAGCAGTACTTCGTCACTGCGAAGCACAGGGATTTTGCTATATACAGTATATATATATATATATATGTAGATATGTATATATATATAATATATATGTATATATGTGTATATATATATGTAGATATGTATATGTATATGTATGTGTATATATATGTAGATATGTATATATATGTGTGTGTGTATATATGTAGATATGTATATATATGTAGATCTGTATATATGTATATATGTGTGTCTGTGTGTTGTGAAGGACCGAGGAGACAGCAATAAGGGTTGGGGTTTCCGGCCCCGTATATTGTACACAGCAAAAAAAACCGGTCAAAATTATAAACAAACAGTTCATAATGCGCGACGCCGACTCCTGGCGTCGCGGCCATTTTATTGGGGTGGAGCCGGAAGTGGAGGAATGCTGGGAAGGACCGCAAGGGAGGATGGGAAGGATGACGTCAGGGCAAGATGGCGGAGGAAGGGCGGAAGTACCGCACTGCGTTCAATCCAAGCCTATGGTGCAGGAAGGTCTTTCTTTCTACGAGGAAGCAGAGGGAGAAAGTTAATACCCGCCATTCCCTGGCGAATGGTTTCCCAGGTGTTATCGAATCAATCCGAGGCCTCCTACTACGAGCGTGCGTGACAGTGTATATACTGTATATATATATATATATATATATATGTATGTGTGTGTATGTATGTATGTATGTGTATATATATATATGTATGTGTATGTGTGTATATATGTATATTTATCTGTATGTATGTAAGTGTATATGTATGTATGTATATACTGTATGTGTGTGTATGTATGTGTATATATATATATATATATATACTGTATGACAGCAACACTCATAACAGTGACAAAACAATTACATTGATAATCATGTTACGTTATTTTTAAAATGTTTCATTTTCTTTTTCATAACTTCTTTAATACACTACTTCTTTGCTGCGAAGCGCAGGTATTTTGCTAGTTTGTAATAAAATACTTAATAGGAATTATGTCATTTTCTAACCTGCTTGATCCAGACCAGGATTGCATGGGAAGGTTGGAACCTACCTATCCTAGCCAGCAGAGGTCAGAAGGAACAAACTCTAAACAAGTTGCTAGTCTATCTCAGGCTGAACATACACAACAAACACATGCTAGGGCCAATTTAGCACCGCCAATACACCTAATCTGCATGTCTTTGGTCAGTGGGAGGATATCTGAGCACCTGGAAGAAACTCACACAGACACAAGGAGAACATGCATACTCCACACAGGGACACAAGCCCCATGTCTCCTTACTGTGAGGCAGTGCTATGCTGCTTTTATATCAATTGTCCAAACAATTTTTCAATATATCATCATCATCCTCTTTAATAAAACCCTTGTGTGCGTCCAGTGTCCATGTGTGTGTGTCTTCTGGTGAAGTGCGCATGCGCGGGGCCACACAGCACGTGTTCAGTCTCTTCCTGTGCATTCCCTGTGCAGAGAGATACACACACAGGCGCGCGCGAGTCACACACACACACACACAGTTTTTAGTTAGGAAAGCCTCAGTTTCAGCAAACTGGTAAATGTGATTTTTGTGATCACTTGTAGGGAAGGGAATGCTATTGCAGAGAATGTTATTGCAGGGTTTTGCCATTTTTGTTTTATTATTGAACATAAATTGTGTATAGGTTATTGTCTATTGCAAACGAGTCATGAAAAGCATGCTAATCCCAATGCAAATTACTATTGTGTAAAGCATACAATATCTGCTATCTACTCGACTACTATAACAATGTTATAACATTATGTTTAATGTCCTATTAATGTATTCAACAGGGCAGCTCATTGGGTCTTGCTTGTGGCTAGGTTTGAGGGATATGGAGAGCAAAGTTATACTTTCAGGCACCCATGGGCCCTTAGACTTGAGATCTGTCTCTCCCATAAACTGGGGCTACAGTTGGTCTGTACACTATATTAAGATTAGACGTTGGGAAGAATCTCTTGTAAACTGGCACTTCCCAAACATTCTAGGATTTGCATCACTTTTTCTGTCTCTGACGTACATAATAGTGTATGTACACAGCTCCCTCAACCCCGACACAGACAGGCTAAGACACAACTTCAGGACAGCGCACATGTTTATACTTCAGTGGTAAAGCAATTTTTTTCTTCACTCCCCACTACATAGCACAGTGCAAAGCACCAATATAAATAAATACAGTCCTTTCTTCTTCTTCTTCCTCTTCTTCTCTCTTTCTCTCTCTTCCTTGCTTCCATACCTCCTTGCAAGCTTTGTCCTCCACCACCTGACTCTGGCTCCCTGATTGGTGGTGAGGCGACTCCTTTTATAGTACACCTGGAAGTGCTCTGGGTGTTTCTCGACTTTCTTCCGGCTGCACTTCCGGGTGGGGTGGAAGAGGTTCCTCCAAGGACCCAGCAGTATCTTCAGCACCCCCTGTAGGCACCCACGGAACCCAAAAGAGCTGCTCCAAACTACAAGTCCCAACATGCCCTGCGAGGCTCCATGGTGCTGTAGCAACCCAGAGGGCTGTCCTCTAATGTCTTGGGGGAGATAAAGTCCTGAATACAGTCTCTCCCTCGGTTCTTCCACTCAGCCAGTGTCACGGCTGGGTAATGCTCCTGGCCATCCGTCACAACAGTTACCCTCATCCCCACAGAAGTAAATAAGAATTTAAAATATGTGATTCTTCAAGATTTTAAATTCGAGATTAAAGGGAAGTTGTGTGGCAGAATACATGCTCCCCTGACTTCTCTAGAGATTTCATAGACATTTTCATTTAAAGCTGGATGGATGAGTTTGGAACCCACATGTTAGCAGAGCGGCTCTGTTGTGATCCTATGGGCAGTTCTGTAAATTAAATTCTGACTTTTTTTTTTATACTCATGGCACCATTTTTGCCTTTCTTGAGTGATGCCATTTTGTTTAAGGTTGCTGTGGCAACCACTGGTCAACTGAAGCACAAAAGATGAAGTGTGACACTGAAAGTATAAAACATTCGGCACATTACAGTGTCTTAAATATTTGTATTTCAAAGCAAATAGCCATCACTTCATGCCTTGTTTTACTTTTTGACTCTTGACTTCATGAAAATGGTATTTAGACTTTGATTTTTGCCTAGTGATTTTGGTTTCAGTAATCATTCATCTGACTTTTGTCTCACTCCTTTTTTTCCAATTCCTTTTTATTCTGTGCTTTTTAAAACAAGCCAGTTTTTTCAGTTCAGGCATGATAATATGCAGATCAAGCATTCTTAAACTTGTGACAAATCAAACACATTTCCTTATGACAATATGACTATGATTGACAGCCTTCACATAATCTCTTTACAAATTAATACAAATAAAGTGAGCCATAAAACATGAAAATGGCGGTCTTTAGAAGAATTTAAAACAAAGCATATTTTAAAATGACATTTGTATCAAACAATCTCAACAGTTTCAATAAAATGTATTTATCTTCAGGTTCATTCAGTACTGGATAACAGCTGAAGTTTTTGAATGAGTACAGATACTGCAAGTAAGCCAATGTGTTCACTCTGCAATTAAGTATGGGATACCTGACATATCTAGCTGTAGCTGCTTATAATTTAAAGTCAAATCCTCTAGATTAGTAGGGAGAAAATTGCATTTTAAGATCTTGTAGAATCTCCTGCTACTTCATAAATAAAATGGGCTTCACATGTGATGAGCAGAGAGGTAAGGCAGGACAGTGTACACTCAACCATGTTATCTCCATTTAAACACATAGTGCCTGGGTTAACTGAAAACTCTAAAATGGCTCTGTTAGGTATGTGAATAATGAGGCCCTGCAATGGACTGGATGCTTGTCCAGGACAGATTCTCTGTGCTCAATGATGCTGGGATTGATTTAGGTTATCTGGGACCCCTAACTGAATTAAGATAATGTTAATTAGGCTATATTATACAAGTCCTCACAGATTTAGAATCAAGAAACCATTCTTTTACTTTATTCAATTGAGTTTTACTTAAAGTCCATCATTTTTCTTGGATTGATTTTTCTCCACCATAACATAGTTCAGGTTTCACCACTAGGACAGGTCACCCCATGATGATATATTCATCTTGTCCTTGGAACCACAATGTTTTCTCTTTACTCACATTCTTAATATTACTAGTATAATGTATTATTTAAGAATTGCAGATACTGGTCTTACATTTCTATAATCACACTTAAAAATATCATTAGGCCAATTGCTATTTTCACACACGATGAGCTCAGGCAATAGCCTAAAGATCCTCTCTTCTTGTAGGGACTCCAAAAAACAGAACCACAAGGAGGTGATCCACACAGTGCCATTCAGTCTTGTTCCTGTGTCTGGTTACGACCCTGGGATATCAGTGCATGTAGATTCCCCACTGAGTGCTTCAGACCTCTCCTTGGAGCCAGTATACTGTTACATCCGAAAAGCTAAGATGGCTTTCACAGATTATTTTGTACTGGAGTTGAATGGACAGAAGCCATGGTGGCTTGAAGAGAAAGAAGAAATGCTTAAAGTGGGTAGCACCCTAACTGGCTTTGGGGAACTCATATTGGATTCCAATCGAATGCTGAGGCTCCGTCCACCAGAAAATGGACAGAAATACCTGCTCATCATCTCTGATTACAGGTCCTATTTGCAGCATCAGGAGTCCACAGTGACTGTATGGAAGGTGCTCACTGGAGTCTTTGGTCTGTTGGGGGTAGCACTCCTCCTCCTAAGAATTTACAGAAGATTTAGCAGACGGCGAGGTATTAGCATTGGGAAGCGTCACACAATTGAGGAAACGTGGGGAAGGTGATGACTTGTTGTGATGTTGTGACTATACTCTTAAGTGCAATGAATAAAACAATAGTAATAAAAAAATATCCAGTTAAAAGTAGGTCGAAAACCTGAAGAGAAAAGTAAGAAAATAATTTATTTTTATTGAGGTCTGGGAGACCATAAGTGTCAATGTGTGTGTTTTCAATTTTTTTAGATTAACATTTTAGCATTTACTTAAAAATTAATAGCACTGAGAGAACCATAAAGACTGAGACACACTTTGCGAGACTTATTTTTTTAAGAAATGAAAACAAAGATGCTGAAGAATTTTCTAAAATTACTAATCAGACAAATACACATGCACAAAAAATATACCTTCTCATATATGTATACATAAATATATATTGTAATAACAAAGCAGAGACAACAAGGAGTGTTGGGGCACCCCTAGGCAAACCCTGTATAACTGAAATTTCAAAAAGTAAAAAAACGCAAGTCTGGTTCTGTCTGTCCAAGATGGTCTTTCTTCCGGTTATGATGGTTTCCAGCAGGAAGTGATGGATCCAGGTGGACGGACACTGGAAGTGATGTCAATGACAGAAAGGCTGCCAATCTTCCCATCTGCAGAAGAAGCAAAAGAATAGGCATTTTAACACAGTGCCAACCCCTGGAGCAGCAGAGAATTACCACCAAACCCCTTAAACTGTCCCCTAGTCGCATGTGCATGACAATATTTAAAAATGTCCGATGGATATGCCTGGAGATCATGACCAGAATCCCAAGGGTTGATTTCTAGACCCCTAAAAAAAGGCCTGCACATAGTCAATTGACTCTCTTACCAGGGAAACTGCATTAACTGATGTCGGACATGCAGCAAATGTGTGGCAGAAATTTTACTTTGAATGTCCAATGAATATGAGCCCATGAATACTTGTGTTTGGTGGTTAATGGGTGTAACATCCCCAAGAGCTATCAGGAGGAAATGTTTCCTGAAAAGTGACCTCCCCAGGAAAAAAGTATAAATGGCAGGTCACTGGAAAGGGAAAGAGGGTAATCTGCTGTCCATGCTCCTTGGCAAAATAATTGTATAGTATGACCCAGGAGGAGCATCCAATAACTTTGTTTTTGTCTTTATTTCTATTTTAGTAAAATTGTTTTCCTATAATAAAAACATTATTTTTATATAACTATTGATCTAACATATTTGGCTTATAATCCTACACCTTTCCAGGAGGTGGTGCTGTGCCAATAAAGTACACTCAGAACAAAGTACTGAATAATGATGCATGTTTGCATTTGATATCTTTTGATCAAGAAAAGACTCAATGGAAATTCCACATCAGATCAATGCATTTTAAAAATAGTCAGGTGAGTTAGGTATTTTGTTAAATTTGTTATTTGCCAGGTGTCACTAGGATTTTGAAATTATTGGTTTTGCCTTCCCTCAGTAAATCAAGCAAATTGAAGTATTTGGAGAGACTCCATATATTTTAAGGAGTTGTGTGAAAAATCTATCTCTACTGTAGCCAGCAGCTACACCACTTGCACTTTAGAACAGGTCATCCACCTGAAGTGAAGCATTGTCAGGACAGACCAGCTGTGAAAACCTAAGGTTACTGCTGGAAGAAGTACTTGTGAGGCCATCAGGGATTGCTCTTCTTGTGGTCTGTGTGTGGATCCCAATGCCCCAGTGCAGTGATGGGGAAACTGTGCTGTAAATATGGCGCCAACCTTTAGAAGAGACGACACCAAGGTCCTGACTCTGTGTGTTCATTAAAGATCCCAGGGTGACTCTCTGTGGTCATTAACGATCCCATATATCTTTTGAAAAGACTAACGTTTATCCTGATGTCATGGCTAAATTGCCCAGTACAGCCTTTTCCATTTTGGCCCACTTGGCACCCTCACCCCCCTTCCCCCATTGCCAAACTTTGTCTCTCACCCCTTCACCATCTATTAGTGTGGTAAGCATACTGAAACAATAATGTCCGCAGTTGCATCATCCAGGTGGGTGCTACTTACTCATTGGTGGTGTTTGAAGTGGTTCCCCTCTCTCTGTGAAGGGCTTTGAGTAGCAAGACAAGTCCCTGATTTTCTCACCCTTTTTGTAGAAGTGTCCACTTCCTATTTTGTGTTCACATAGTAAGTCATAACGGAGCAAGTGTTCACTCATATGTCTGGGTCTGCTGAAAGGTGTGCTCAAAATAAAGTTAAAGAAAAAAATACTTCTGCCTGGTTATAAATATCTATCGTATGCAAGAAATTAGGTAAAGAGTAATGAGGTAATGAGATGCTGAAAAAGGAAAGATATTTTGTCACCATATCTACTGTAGATTTATAACCTCATCAGTATTTGCCCTGTTATGATTAGTTTTATTTTATCACATTCGTTTCAGCCCTTATTACTTAAAATGTTAGCATAATATTTTAATGTTCTGCATATTACTGAATAAGACCTCTACTTTGTTAATTGTTCCATGGGATTTCATTGTAATTTAATTTTCAAAAATAAAAACAAACATTTTCAAGTATTTTCATTCATTTATAATTTTTCAAGAAGCCAGTATAGATTCTTAAAAACAAATAAATTATAGGCAAACAGAAAATGTGTCTTGTTTTTTCTTCGAGTAAAGGTTTAATGTCATAGCAAATCATGCAAAAGAAGGCCTACAGCCATAAAACAGAAGAAAAAGCAACAATAATCAGTTTAACTTTGTTCTTTTGTAAATCAAGAAGAGTTAAATGAACATCTTCAAGGACAATAATTATTCTACATCACCACAACACAGTTAATGATTAAACAATGTCAGAAATAGTTTACACAGCAATATTTCTTAAATAGTCAGCACCAAATTTACATACGATTTGAGCTTTCCACTTAGTTTTTATTTTAGGCACTTTTTGGTTCATGATAGTACTTCATTCCTATAAAAACACAGCATGTTATTTGGATTATTTGTCTGCATCTGCAGTGTCCTCTAATAAAATTCATTGTTAAAAAATGTTAAAACTAAACATGTAATTCCTTTATCCTGCATTTGCAAAAGCAGTAATTTGAAATTTACATTCATTAGAAATTTTTGCCAACATTTTAAGTTCTCAACTATTTCAATTTGTAATTGTTTTTTTTTTCTGTGGAGTTTGTGCCTTTAATTGTATTTGAAAAGAGAAAATCTACAAATTTTGGAAATATCTTAAATGGCAGAATGAGAACATTAACGCTTTACAGCATGAAGACTCTGGTATGTGTCCTGAGTGCCCCCTGTGCAGAGTTTACATGTTTTCCTCGTGTTCACGTGGGTTTCCTTCGGGTGCTCCAGTTTACTTCCACAGTTCAAAGACATGACAGTCAGGTGGACTGGTGTTGCTAAATTGTCCAAGTGTGTGTGTGTTCACCCTGTGATGGACTGTCAGGTGTTGGTCCTGCGTTGTGTCCAGTGATTATTAGGATATGCTCCAGCTGCCCTGTGACCCTGCCCTTGATAAGCGGGTTGTGAAGATGGAAGATGGGTGGATGGAGAATATTAATAAGCCATCCAACTAAATAATGGGATTCTTTACCAATGAGAAGTGGCTTCTAATTAAGCTGGGTGTGGCAAAATGGCAGCCCACTAGGTACTGAGTTTGGGGATTCTGAGTTAGGTCATCTGTTAACCTCACTTTGCATCTGGCTACTTTTTAAGTAAAAATTTTGGATTGTAAATCTTTCAATCAAGTAATTCCAATTAAGGCAATAAATGATGTTCAGGTATCAGCAGAATTTGGATACTATATGAAGAAACTGGCTGGAAAAAAATCCTGTAGCTCTCTAGAATCTGAGTTTGACATCCTTGCTGCTGAACATCTTTTCAAAGCATCAGGTTTGCTGATGAAATTTAATAAGAATGAAGTTTTTCGATTGTGAGTTTACATTTGGGGATTGTTTTTTCCCCTCAATAAATATTGTTTGCCCCTATAATTGAGAAGATTTAAAGGTAATTGAACTTGTGGATCCGGAGAGATTTGACCATACAATGCAGAATTCTGGTAACTAAAGCAGAGCATTTCAACTCTTACCCATTCAGCATTACCATTTGATGTCAGTTATTTAGTTATTAATATTTACAAGACGATATATAATTTTGTTTAGAAGAATGAAGCTCATTTTAACAAAATTGACCAAATGAGTTTAAGGGTTTAATTTTCTTGATTTTGGTACACTTAAAATTACATTTAAGTATACAAATCTTGATTATGTCATTTATTTGTAATTCAACGTGTCAATTGAATTATACACTAAACCACATTTTTTCGAAAGATCTGATGTTTGATTACTTTGCAAATATTATATCAACACAATTCCTGTCAACGTTATCCTG
This sequence comes from Polypterus senegalus, assembly GCF_016835505.1. Taxonomy (NCBI): domain Eukaryota; kingdom Metazoa; phylum Chordata; class Cladistia; order Polypteriformes; family Polypteridae; genus Polypterus; species Polypterus senegalus. The sequence goes on from NC_053154.1 coordinate 197,313,822, forward strand.
CATTTATAAATAATTTTTGCATCGTAATTTTCTCCTCCCATGCATCTGGTATAAAATATTGGGTCAGTAAAATTTTTAATTCAGAAGAATGGGGCTGAGTTTTTTTTTGTTTCACATTGTCAGAAAACGTTGTCTCAATTTCCATTTCAGCAAAATTAGAATGCTACAAAAGATCACATTGTCAGAAAACATCGTCTCAATATCCAGTTCAGCAAAATTAGAATGCTACGAAAGCTTCGAATCGTGAGTTTCTAGTTCTCGCTTTAGAATTAGTCCCTTCTCGCATGCCGTAGCAGGTCGTGCTAGTACGCATGCTCACTCGACGAATATTCGCGCACACACATAGTAACACATAGTGTGTGAATATGGCTGCTAGAGCGGCTAAGTCCAACCGTCCAACTCCCGGTGCGGGAGCTGCGTCAAAGCGGGGTATAGGTGGTCAGGAAGAAGAGGAACAGACTGTGCAAGCGGTTCTCATCGCTGACAGCTTCAACCGCAGGTTTTTCCCGATATCTAAGGACCAACCGAGGGTTAGTTGCGTTGAGAATACTAATGTGCTGGTTGACAGCAGTTAAAGACAAGGGATCTAGTGAACATGTGGCTTATTACATCAGAGCATCTAACTTGTTACATTCGTTGACTTTGGCATGTAAGCGTATCTTTAGGTTTGAAGATGTTTTCTAGATGTAATGTCCGTTTGGCCAAGCAGACTATTTTATGGGTAGATTTGGCGTTAAGTAACGATTGCAGGCTGATGTTTTCTGATTAGAACTATGGGGTAGTCCACGAAGCGCGCTTAGCAAGTAAGATTCGCATAAATCGACAAGCCGGATTGACTTTTGTCGGTTTTCAGAGCTACCAAAGAGGATTATAGCATGTCGTGCTCGATAGCCGATTCAGCTGAGTTCCATCTATTGCCTGCACCGTACCAAGTTAAAGATTATTAAAGTTTTAACTATCAATATATCATGTTCGTTAGGCTTCTCAGGCATCAGTCATGTCCGAGTGACGGCACCAACACGCACATTAGAGGTTGACTTTTCAAAATACATATCGTTCCATAACATTAGTAGACAGAAGTGTTTTAAATGACATTAACATGTGTCGGTTGTATTGATCAGTTTTTGGACCCCTTCCCAGAGGCAGAATTCTAGTAATTCTGAAGTATGCTGCTGTATATAATTTTCACTTGTTTTAAAGTGTGACATTCACAATTTAATTTACAAATACACTGAGCAATTAAAATTAATATTTTTAAAATTTCAATAATGCTAACGTTTAATTCAAATGCAGTTCACAAATTCAGAACAATAATGTATTTGTCTTATACAGAAATGGCTGCAGGAGTTACCATGGACAAACATATTCTAAAATGTGCAGATGACTCTGTCTTTAGAAGTCTTCTACAAGATAAGAAGGATAGCTAGCCTTGATGAGTTTGTTCAATGGTGTGATCCTTTCCTTTTTACAGCTAAATATCACTAAGACAAAGGATATTGCTTTAGATCTTAGGTGCCCCCTCCCACAGTATCAACATCAATTAAAGCAGAGACAACAGACATGGCGAAGCACTACAAATATCCAATGGTATTCATTTATAACAGGCTACACATTGATCTTAAAATAGATCTAGTTTTTAAAGGGGGCAGAAATAGAAAAACGGTTCTGAAGCAAAGTCATCATCCATCTTCTGCTGCAGGGGCAGCTCCCTGAGGAAAGATGTTCAGAAGTCCTTTTTCCCTGCACCCTCCTTCAGCTCCTCTGCTGAGATACCACAGCATCAACATGACTGCTGATTATATCTCTCAGTTGTCTCTTAGTTCTGCTCCAAGATTTTCCCTTGGTTAGACATACTTAAAACACCTCCCCAGTGGCCGTGTCCAGGAAATATCCTAATCAGGTGCTGGAAAAACATCCAAGTGAAGCAATTTTGTTTTTAATTAAAAAAAAAAGACCTTCATGTTCTTCTGATTTAAAATGGAGGTGATGTGACTGGGGCCCAGTCGTGAAAACAAAAAACCTTAAACCTTACTAAATACAACCATTTGTTTTAAGAAAGTGGACCTTTCCTCATTTATGAGTCATGCTTGTGATGATAAAAGGGTACTGGAAGTAATACATTTTATCACATTTTCTTGGTAGTATTTTCTTAAGGTCAGGATACATCTTTTCCAGTTTATGTTTCTGATTGCAGTGGCCATTGTGGGTGGAGTTTTGAAATATCCCACAGGTGCACAACCAATTTGCCAAATTTGCATAGCTTCAGGCTGCATATTTTATTTCATTTGTCTGTGCAGTTCTGTGTCTTCAAAAGTTATTTCTCTTATGACTTGTCACAAATGATGCGCAGCTCAAAAGTGTGACAAGTATCTGATACAGTGGCAGATCTGTCATAAATGCCAGTGGTACACTATATGCACACTCGAATCCTATTATTTTTGAATGAATCATATTTTTTATAAGCAATTTTGGCACACATACAGTATCCCATGCAGATACTGATTTAAGCACATGAAAACTTGTTTTCATAAATGGAGCCTACTTTTTGACACATCACATTTTGGTTTGTTATTTTACATAGCCTATGTAGCAATATTCCTGCTGAGTTAAAGCATGGTGCATGCTGGTGAAGCGTACACTTAACAGTAACTACTCGCACTGCACTACATTGCATTTTTATCACAGCTGCAGATTTTTTGAAAAAGCCCAAGCCACCTGCATGTCAACATGAAATTCACAGGGCCATTCAACACTCACCACCACTATGTGCTTTCTGTGATGTGTGTACATTAAATAAAAAAAGGATAAAAAGGATGGTTATGCAATGCAGCCAAACCACAATGAAATAAATTAAAGCACCACGAAACAATTCCTGAATTTTATTGATGATCGTGAGCACCCCTTGCTAAGAATACAGTAAATAAAAGAACTGAGGACAACATTTATGGGTAATTAAGTATAATTAGTACTCTTCACAGTTTCTTCTTGGTAGACATTTACTGAAGGCCATTATATGATGAAATAGTTCTTTGTAGCAATTGTAAATCCACTTTTAATTAATATTGTCACATGTAGTGAAGACTGTGTATGATTGCAAGTGTAAAATGTATTTTCAGTGTTCATTGTATATTTGTCTATGGAACAAAGACAGCAGCTCACATGTAGGCATCAACATTCAATAACGTCAGTAACAGTGCCTGGAGATGACTTTTCAAAGTGAAATCATGCACCTGGTGTTGACAATTTGCAAGGAAGATGACCGGCAGATAGGTGAAGTGCTCTGCCAGTCTCCTTTTAAATAGGCATAATCTCTCAAATATGTTCGTCATTTTACGTTTTTCTTCCTAAAATGGCCTCATACGTGCTGTTTTGTAATGTGTATAATGTCCAGAAGCAAATGAGTACACTCTTGATTTGAAAAATTCATGCTTTGTGTACATTTTAAGGGTTTGAACCCCTGCTCCATCACCCCCATTTTAAAATGTAAGAACTGGCTAGGTTTTTTTAATTTATTAAAATTCTTCCCTTTAAAACACAATTTTATGTGGCAAATTAATATATATCATGATTGAGAAGAAATAATGTCAACTTAAAAAATTCCAACCTTATGTTTAAATGTACTAAAGGATACATCTGTAGATGTTGTACTCTGCTCTGTAGTTTTTGAATCATGACAGGTATTTACAGCCATCGTTTCTTGTAACTGCTTAAATATCACAAGTGCACAAATGATCATGAATTCCGTTAGCGTGTGTTGGGTCGAAGAATATAACTTTGTGTTTGTGGAACAATTTAATCCTCGATTGTAGGACAGGTCTTATTCAGGCAGGACTTGCTTGGCTAACTCTTTAATGAGCATTTAATGAGCATGCTTTGTGGAATTCCCTCCTGATCTTTGCTGCCACATATGTTCATAGGGTCAATATTCATTGTTCACGACTTTTTATTTATAACTAAGTTAATAGCAAGAGCAGATGAAGATCAATATAACTTGTCAATTCCTATTCACTCAGGGGTTCTTAAATCCAGTCAGCATTTGAAATTTCCTAAAATTTTAATTTCAGCCACATTATTATTAGTACCATTTACTATATTTATTTTTTATCAGAATTTTTTATGTGTGTATATGTATAAATATATATAATATGTGAGTGTATCAGATTTTTTCTTCCTGCTTCCTCTCACTGAGCTTCTTTTTTGCCTGCTTCTCCAGGTAACGCAGTGCAGTCATTCCAGCTTCACAATGTCTAGGTCTGCTTGAGTTTTACATGTTTGTCCCATATTTTTAGAAATCGATTGGTATGAGTAAGTTTCAGTGTATTTTCTCAATCAAAAACATGTGTCCTAAGTTCTTTTATGAACATGTCCTCGGCAAGAGTGACTCATCTGCATTTAAGAGTCAATAATTGGTTTGTGGTGCTTCAGTCTGCTTCTATATTGCACCTTTTGCCACTTTTCATTTTTATAGTATTTTTGTTTTAATTCAACATGTATGCAATACACCACAGAAGCTACAATGTGTGGGTGGCTCAGCTCTTTCAAAATTCTAAGACTTATTATAAATACAATGCAGAGTAATCAGTTCACTTTAAATTAACTGTTTTTTGTACAAAGTACGATAAAATGATGGATGATCATGTTAGCAGCAATTAGGTCCTTTTATGTTTTAAATCAAAATTTTCTGTATTAATCATAGGCCATATTTGATTACCTGAATGAGATAATTTGAGAGCAAAACAATGAAATCAGTTTTACATTAATTCTGACATAAATGATGTTAAAGAAAGGGAGGATTTTCAGAAAATATAAGTTTTACTGAACTGATTATTCAGCTAATGTTTCCTGCGTTGGAAAAGTTGTGTTAGAAAAGCAGCTTTAAAGAGTTGTTTCAAAAGAAATCTCCCGAGTAATCAGATTTTACTGAATCACATGACTTTGATACTATTGATTCATCATTTGTTTCAAGAAAAAGTCATTTTTTGGAAAAGTTCACACAATAAGATAAATTAAGCAGTCTGTGATGATCAGTACACCATTCTTTTAAAATCTGTGCTGAAATACCCTATCAATCAAAGTTTATGAATCCAATACATTTTGTTCTGTTATTTTAGGGTGGAGGGGTATGGTCTGCTAGTTTTCTCTCTATGGTCTTAAAACCTTGGAAAGAAAATTTTCAGTATCCATCCGTAAAATGTTTTACAGAAGGAAGCCGAAATCTGTAATTTAGTACAAGAACACAAGTAATTTAATACAAGTTTAAAGCAACTTGTAGTGAAAGTTTATTTTTGACCTCTATTTCCCAGGCACTTCTTCCTTTGGCTAATGTGGCAATGATTGATTATACCCTGGAGTTCCTGACAGCCACTGGTGTACAGGAGACCTTTGTATTTTGTTGTTGGATGTCCAATAAGATTAAAGAGCACTTACAGTAAGTAGTGATTTTTTTTTATTTTTTAACCAGGGTCACTAATAGTTATAGGTCCTTTATTGTCTAACCTCTCTTTAAATTACATCAGTTCAGTTCAGTAGCACACAAGCATGACTCATCCCCGCGACCTTATAACTACAAAATTAATTCTGACAGTGGATGGCGGGATATGTCTTTGTTAATGTCCCATGTCATTTTGCACATGTGAATTGCTGTTTAGCAGTTCTGCAGAGTAATGTGGATGATTTGCTGTTTGATCTTCACAAAAAACATTGAAACATTAGCTCATCATTCTTATTATCTTTTGGGGAAAAAGTAGCTAAATATATTAAGTGTGTAATGCATTGCTCCACATTCAGTTTCAATTTCACCAGAAAAAAATTAAAGATTTAAACATACAGTGTTGCAGGTAAACCCTTGTGCCTCTTCTTCAGTATATTGCATGTTTGCCCGATTACTGATCAAGCTTTGTCAGTCTTCTCTTTTAACCTTCACTGTTTATTAATTGATACACTAGCTTTACTTGCCTGGAGTGATGTGACAATGGGTGGTATTATTTTAAGGAAAAAAATAAATAAAAAGCCAGTAGTGAGATGCCCGTTTCAGGAAAATCCTATACACATTTTATAAAGGAATGTTCTCTATATTGAAAGAGAAGAAATAGAGATTTTTTCCTTGAAAAAGACATCCGAGAAACATTATGTAGATGGAGATCACACTTCAATATACTTAAAGAATAATTTCAGTGTTTTTCAAGTTGAAGTTATTTCTGTGGAATAAGTGGATAATTAAGTGGATATAGTACTTTGGGTGTACTTCAAGATCACCTCCGATGCATCTCCTAGCTGGTAGAGTCATTCGATCTTGATGCATAGCTGGGGGGAAGAGTTGCATACGTGTAGCCTCTGACCTCAAGTGCGTGGAGTGAGGTGGAGCTGGGTGGCGTGCATGAGTGGGCAGAAGTGCAAAGCAGCTAATAGTGCACTGAAATTCTGAAATATTTTTTTGCTTTACTGAAGCTTATAAGCGATCGTATGTGTGACTTTTTCTGTTACTATTGCCTAGTTGTCTAAAGAACACAGAAATCAATTCACATATGTACATTAGCATTCAGTAATGAGCTCTTGGTGATGATGTTTCAAGATGAATCCACCCCCTTGGCCCAGAAAGATGCTGCAGAGAAAGACAATTAACAGAGAAAAATGCACAGGTGATCTCCTCCTAACATTTTGCTTTGTGATTAGTTTTTTCCTTCTTAGGAACAATATACAGTGGTGTGAAAAACTATTTGCCCGCTTCCTGATTTCATTTCATTTCATATTGTCACACAAAATGTTTCTGATCATCAAACACATTTAACCATTAGTCAAATATAACACAAGTAAACATAAAATGCAGTTTTTAAATGATGGTTTTTATTATTTAGGGAGAAAAAAAATCCAAACCTACATGGCCCTGTGTGAAAAAGTAATTGCCCCCTTGTTAAAAAATAACAATAAGTATCACACCTGAGTTCAATTTCCGTAGCCACCCCTAGGCCTGATTACTGCCACACCTGTTTCAATCAAGAAATCACTTAAATAGGAGCTGCCTGACACAGAGAAGTAGACCAAAAGCACCTCAAAAGCTAGACATCATGCCAAGATCCAAAGAAATTCAGGAACAAATGAGAACAGAAGTAATTGAGATCTATCAGTCTGGTAAAGGTTATAAAGCCATTTCTAAAGCTTTGGGACTCCAGCGAACCACAGTGAGAGCCATTATCCACAAATGGCAAAAACATGGAACAGTGGTGAACCTTCCCAGGAGTGGCCGGCCGACCAAAATTACCCCAAGAGCGCAGAGATGACTCATTCGAGAGGTCACAAAAGACCCCAGGACAACGTCTAAAGAACTGCAGGCCTCACTTGCCTCAATTAAGGTCAGTGTTCACGACTCCACCATAAGAAAGAGACTGGGCAAAACGGCCTGCATGGCAGATTCCAAGACGCAAACCACTGTTAAGCAAAAAGAACATTAGGGCTCGTCGCAATTTTGCTAAGAAACATCTCAATGATTGCCAAAACTTTTGGGAAAATACCTTGTGGACTGATGAGACAAAAGTTGAACTTTTGGGAAGGCAAATGTCCCGTTACATATGGCGTAAAAGGAACACAGCATTTCAGAAAAAGAACATCATACCAACAGTAAAATATGGTGGTGGTAGTGTGATGGTCTGAGGTTGTTTTGCTGCTTCAGGACCTGGAAGGCTTGCTGTGATAGATGGAACCATGAATTCTACTGTCTACCAAAAAATCCTGAAGGAGAATGTCCGGCCATCTGTTCGTCAACTCAAGCTGAAGCGATCTTGGGTGCTGCAACAGGACAATGACCCAAAACACACCAGCAAATCCACCTCTAAATGGCTGAAGAAAAACAAAATGAAGACTTTGAAGTGGCCTAGTCAAAGTCCTGACCTGAATCCAATTGAGATGCTATGGCATGACCTTAAAAAGGCGGTTCATGCTAGAAAACCCTCAAATAAAGCTGAATTACAACAATTCTGCAAAGATGAGTGTGCCAAAATTCCTCCAGAGCGCTGTAAAAGACTCATTGCAAGTTATCACAAACGCTTGATTGCAGTTATTGCTGCTAAGGGTGGCCCAACCAGTTATTAGGTTCAGGGGGCAATTACTTATTAATTACTTCACTTTATGTGAATTTCCCCTTGGGATTAATAAAGTATCTATCTATCTATCTATCTATCTATCTATCTATCTATCTATCTATCTATCTATCTATCTATCTATCTATCTATCTATCTATTTTTTCACACAGGGCCATGTAGGTTTGGATTTTTTTTTTCTCCCTAAATAATAAAAACCATCATTTAAAAACTGCATTTTGTGATTACTTGTGTTATATTTGACTAATGGTTAAATGTGTTTGATGATCAGAAACATTTTGTGTGACAAACATGCAAAAGAATAAGAAATCAGGATGGGGACAAATAGTTTTTCACAACACTGTAGATATACTTCTTTTGCAATGTGTATGTAATCTGAAGATGTGGATCAATCCTTGATAATATTTTTACCTTGAAAAATGGCTGTATTCAGTCAATTTTAAAGGCTTTTCTATTACCTATGGACCCATATACCCTAAAGCCCCATTATAAACTGCATGAACAGACAAGGCATTTATAAAACATATTAAAAATGCTTCAGCTTAGAACATAATTTCAAGTGGCAAAATAAGGTTATATTTGAATATAGCAATTTTAGCCATTTAAAAGAACAATGACAAGAGGCTTCGCAGTAAGCCGTTCATCTATCATACTAGTTTTTGATAAGAAACAGTTCACCATCTGGTGGATAATTTTAGAACTACAAATAAATATTTGAAAAAATAGAAGCCAAGACTTTTGGGTAGGGGCAGTGGTGGTTATGTGTTGCTTTGGTTTAAGAGGACTTCATAAATTAATTTAAAAAATATAAAAAATTGCGTAACTTTCTCCAAATTGTTTATGGGAAGGCCTCCATTTCAGATCTTAACAGTTTTTTTTAATTAGCCAATCCTTGCCCTCAATGAAACATATTACAATACTTAATTTTATGACTAATTGTTTTAATTTTTCTAAATTGTTTTAACTTGAACTGAGAAAAGTCATTATTTATTTACAAATAAATGTCATCAGCCTGAACAACTGGATTTCTTTATGTTTAGAAAATATTCAACGTAAGGATTAGATATACTCTTGTACTCTGTGACTTATTCTGTGACTCACTGACCAGAGACAACAAATGCACATTTATGCAAATGCATATTTTGGAACCATTAAAGTGATGTAAACAATAAAAAACACACAAATATTACAACCTGTGATTCGTGAGGTGATGAATTAACATATAGTGGAAACTGAAAATTTAATAAGAGAGACATAACATAAAAATGGCTGAAAAAACATATTGTCTATGAAAATTATTTTGATGAGTGGCTGTTTTTGAAATTGTTTTGGGGGCAAAAACCTTTACTTTGATAATATTTAATATTATTAATGAGAAAATATACTAGGTTTATTGTATATATTGTGCTTCAGTCTTTAAGGCACTTTGAGAAGATATTAAGATGTATTGTAATGTGTGGGTCATAGACTAGCAAAGAGAGAAGAAGGTCAGTCCAGATTTCTTAAGAAAGATCAGTTTTATTGTCATATCAGGAGCCGTCTCTTCAGCACTCTTAGAAACCCCAGTATGTATGCAGTGGGGCTGTCGTTATCTTGCAGTTGCTCCCTTCCTAGATTAAATGAGTAGATGGACTTGAAGCACAATTGAAAAAACAGCAAGTGAACACTTTGCCAAGTCAGCGGCCGGTTTTAAATGTTCTCCACATCAACTAACTTGAGACATACGTGTTACACGGCAAGCCTCTGAACTTGAAGTTGTGGCAGTCAGGCAGTCCCTGCCTATGTTAACAGAGTTTTGGCGCACAGAGCAGTTTAGGGGTTGTTGGGGCCTCAAAAATCTCACAATATTGAATGCTGCAGTTTTGTTTAAAATAATTGAAGTATCCTTCAAGTCCTTATCGCTCAGCCCAAGGTCAAATTCATTTTAAGGAGCATTTAACCATTCTGAAGAATAAGTCTTTTATTTTTTCCTTAGATGAAAGGAGTTACTGTTTTTGTTCTTTCATTTACAAGGAGAGGAGTAGTGAAATACTGTTTCTTAAAGGAAAAATGTTTACTGCAAATAAGCTACTGTACAATACTCTGTCCTGCCTTATTTTTACATTTGCTTTCAAACTACATGGTTGCTCGCCAGATGTTCTGGCCATTGTAGTCTGAAAGTAGCTTGGTCTGTGATGGTTGTTTAGTACCCTTTTTATATCTTCAGCTTAATGTGCATTATTATTATTTTTGATGAGATGGAGTCATTTAGTCTCTGCTCAGTAAAAAAAAAAGCACTGATTCAATACAGTCCTCTTTATCAACCTGGATTGAACAGACAATACAATAATTACATGTAACTGGTATAGTCATGTGCTCCATTGTTGGTTTGCAAGTTGGTTGTGGAGGGTCAGCTGAGCCAGTGTTTATCAACAACTGGGTCACAACCCAGGTTGCTGCCGATTGATCTCGAATTGCTCTTGTTGGATAATGAGTGGATTGTGGTGGATCCCCTTAGCAATCGGTAGCGCTGCAAGAAATGTTTCCCTGTTTCTAAGTGAGCTTATTTCATAAATGGGGTCCCCAGTCGTGCTTGTTTCAGCAAGCAGGTGCTTTTCAGTTGCTGCTAGTTGGTTGTCTGTGAACTTAAAAAGGCAAACCTGGGTCACAGGACCATAAAGATTGAGAAACACTGGTGTAAGGGAGGGCATTTTGGGCTGACTACCACGTGGAGCGGCGCTGATCAAAACAAACCTTAAAGGGCCCCTCCAAGAGTCAGAAACCTTGCGAGACACTGTGAAATAATATTGATAATAACAAAAAACATACTACTGCGGCTGGTGTTGGTATTATTAATAAACTTTTTTCTATGGGCCTTGCCATAAATACAAATTGCATTATCTCATTTGGATTTACAGTATATTGGTGCATGACTGTATTTGGTTTCAAAAAAATTAACCTCTTTTTTTATAGTTCTGTTTAGAAACATTAATTTTTCAGATTAGTTATTCTAGTGTTCATTGCTTTAGATACAGAATATAATTAGTAATTAGTATTAAAATAAAAAAAACAATTTTAAGTATATTCTCCAGCTTGCAAACCTACTAGCTCTGCTTTATGTATAATACATTATAGATATTTTTTTTCAAGCTGTGTGGCATGCTTTCAACATTGCTTACCTCCTTCCACATATCTGTGACTCCATATTAGAATGTTTTTAAAATACTGGCATATACAATATTTGTGATGCTGAGTGAGGTTTTCTTCTGTCGTAATTTAACTTGATAAAGCTAAAAATCACATTCTGTTTCCTTTAAGGTTTACTCACTGTTTAAGTCGTAAAGGTAGCCTCATTTTTTTATGAATTTTAATTGTACTTTAGTTGCCACAAGCCTAGACATACTTTAAGCAACTATTTTTTTTATGAATTTTAATTGTACTTTAGTTGTCTCAAGCCTAGACATACTTTGAGCAACTAATTTTTTTATGAATTTTAATTGTACTTTAGTTGTCTCAAGCCTAGACATACTGTTTATGTATTTTTTTTTACATTTTTGTTTTAAACAGGAAATCAAAATGGTGTCGGCCTACCTCCCCGAACACAGTGCATATTATTACATCTGATATGTATAGGTCTCTGGGCGATGTGCTACGTGATGTTGATGCTAAAGCTCTCGTTCGTTCTGATTTTCTCCTTGTCTATGGAGATGTTGTATCAAATATTGATATCACACAAGCTCTTAATGAACACAGGTGAGTCTTTTAGTCTTCATTTAAGAAGTCCTATTTATGTAAGTTTAATTAGAAAGCATTTAGAGAATACTTTCTATATTAGAAGTCTTTACCTGTACTTCCTGATGATTATGCTTTGTCTTCCACTAGCAGGCCAGATCAGCATCGCCACTGATGTGTGACTTCAGTATTTTAAAGTATCAACAAAAATATCCCCTGTAAATTCCTAATATGATTTAAACATTACTGCCCATCCCTGAGTGTTCATTAACTTAAGCTGTGAATATTAAATTACCTGCTGTAAATATTTCCTCATAACTTGTACCCCATAGTTATGGCATACGTTTAGTAGCTATTTTCTTTACTTTTTTCAGTCATTCTATTGTAATATGAAGAACATACCTGTACACTGTATTTAAAATTAGCCTCACAGGTGGGCTGTACTGCTCATAGGCTGTGTTATACATCATAATAGTAGGTGCTTGCATTAGCGTGGATGCAACCTAAACATAAGATAAAAAGGCTTCTCTTGGAAATGTTGTGTGAACATAAAATGTGGAACTACAACCCAATTCCAGATAATTTAGGGTAGCATTGAAAATGGTAATAAAAACTAAAAGGAGTGATTTGTAAATTCTGTTCACCTTGTACTATATTGAAAACACTACAGCTACACATTACTGATGTTTTACCTTGTGAATTTAATTGTGTTTTGAAAATATACACTCATATCAAAGCTGACTACAACAAGCTTCAAAAAAGTTGAGACAGTCAAGCGTTTATCAATGTGCATTAGGGATGCCACAAGAACTGATATTTCAGTACTAATTTGGTACCAAAGTTGTGAAAACAGTTACCAGCTCTTTTACAATATCAATCGTATTGAGAATGTTGCTAATGTACTCATGCATGACTGCAAGTAAACAAACTGCTTCGGAAAGCACAGAAAAATCTGAGGAAAAACTGCATAATGTATAAAAAATATCTCACAGTAGTAATGCTACAGCACCACATGTTGAAAAGAAAAACAACAGTGCAGGAGAAATTCAAGCATTTCAGTGCAGGAATTGTACTTGTAACTGGAAAAAAAGCAAAACATACACACAGAGGCTCACATTATTGCCACTTTAACCCCATTATGGAATTAGTTCAGAAACAGGTTAGTGCTTGCTTTGAGAGTGACATGACATTACCGATCAAATGAGGTGTAATTGTTTAACTTATACTGTCATGCATTTGTAAGAGGAGATGAAAAAATAACAAGATTAATCGATTTTAATAGTGTCCTGTGCGGTTCCAATGTCTGAACAGAGGCTTTACATTCATTATGTGATTGTAATGAGCTTATCCATCCATTTTGTAGCCAATACAGTTCAGGGTTGCTGAGGAGAGAGACCGCACACACATCCACAGTCACATATGTAGAGAAATTTGGGATATGGGAGCATTGGCAGCACTTAACATTTGTTACAAGTAAACACTGAGGCAAGACTCAAACGAAGTGGCTACTTGGCTTGCCTACACTGGCGGTGACATAAGTTTCTCCATCTGTTAATACTAAAACAAAATTTACTTAGTGTTTCAATGCTTTGAAGGAAGAGAAACATCTCTATTAATATGGCATGTACTTAAAATCCCTGCTTTCTAAGAGCCAACACACCATGTCCTACAGATAGTGTCTGTCTTACATGGCTGCTGGTTTCACACATAATCCCTGAAACAATGAGATATAATAAAAATATCCAGGCCCCCTGCATTAAAGTATTTCTGCATCTATAAAGGAGAAAAAAGTAGACAGATTTGTGTGTATCCTGACTTGACGCTGTTACGATCCGGTAAGCTATATAGAAGCCGCCTTTCTGGGTAAGCCTACAGCTGTTTATTGGCTTTTTATTCTGAATACTGTGATATTAACTTTACCCTGCTGCTGTCCATTAGGCACCTCCAGAATAATGAAACAAGCCCACCTTTGATCAGCCTGCCTCTTGCCTGCTTTTTATTTTACCTCACTCCCATATCCCAACCTGTTGTGGTCTTACTAACTGACCTGTATTCCCAGTGATCCTTGTTAGGACAGTCAGCTATAAAAGCAGCCGTGAAAAAGAACATATGCTCTTACATGAGATGTGTGCTGGCACCACGCTGTGCTGTATTGAGTACTTATTTGTTCTTTTTCACTTGTGACACCTCTGCAAATCACAGAGGGTTCATACCAGTATTGTGTGGGTCTTGTAGAACTCAGCTGGAGACCCTGAGCTGCAAACGTATAGTGACATGTATTTACACAGCAGTTGCCTGAATACTGCAAGGGTTTTATTTTTAGTCGGTATAATGTGTTCTTGCTCTGTGACCATTCCTTTAGTAATAAAATATAAAGAAAAAAATGTACATGTATAATACATATAATCATTGGTTCAGTGGCAATTGGGTGACAGTCAACTTGGCGAAAGACAATTCGTCGAAGATACAATTTGGTGAAATACAACTCGCCGACATCCTTTACCAGTTAGGTAATAGTTAGGTTCAAAGAGAATTTTTAATTATATTTAAGTGACAACATGATTTAAAATGTTGAAAATAAATTTATATAATTGACGAACAAGCTTTATTCTGCATATGGAGCAAACTGTATCTTGTATTATCTTCTGCAACCCGAACTGCTAATCCTTTATATAAATTGTATTGATTGTAATAGTATGATAACATTATTTAGAATACAAAAGGTGACCTGCGAGTATGGCTTAAGGAATATCTTTACTCTCAACGTATTGGGTCTCTCATAAAGCAGGTGATTCTGTGGATTTTCTGTCACCCTACGTTGTCATTTAAATATCATTAAAAAAGCACATGATCTCTATGTCAGCACTACAAGTAGAACTAAAGTATTTGTCTATTTGAGTGAGCAGTTTTTTGGTGGAGATTTGCACATTTTAACTTTTACTGGGCACTACTTAAAATATTTAACTATAGTGTAATTTGGTGAATGTTTTTATTACAATGTCTGCAAATATTAAGATTGTTTTAAAGAATAGTTTATTTCCAGAATGAAAATTTGCTTTTATTTACTTTATGAATTATGGTTTTTTGGTTGGTTAAATTTTGAAATACTGGTGAAATTTTGAAAGTTTGCAATATAGTAGACCCCCTTGAAGACGTGGTTCCTGGTTTGCGGCCTCAGTTGTTTGCAGATTTTTCCTTAGAACCTAACTAATAATTGTTAGCGGAAACCGCAAATATCCTCTGCAATTTTTTGTAGCTTTTTTCATGGCACTGCACTGTAGAGAGAACAGGAAGCAACCGTAGAGGAAAACACGGCTTGGGATGGTGAAAGTAGCCAATCTGAGAGCGCACTCTACTAGAATTTGAAACTGTAACTCCCAGTAGTCCCTGCAGTGGCTCCGATTGATCTTCTGCTGAGGGTTCAGGGGCTGTTGGGGTCAAAGGATGTCAGTGTTGCTTTTAAAAAGGGGACCAGTGACCAAAAGAAAAAAAAAGATTTTGTAATTTGTGTTTCCTGTTCTCTCCCTGCCTTCTGTTGGGTTACCTGTACTTATTCATTTTGTCCTGGATTGTTTCATGGTTGGGGTTCGGATTGTAAGTGGATTCATTGCTATCTTGCACAGAAAGGATCGCTCCTGAACCTGTCCACCCGTCTTTACCATTTCAGGAACTACCGGTAGGACTTTCTTTACATTCCCATTCAACATGCGGATCTCTGGACTGTCTATCTTCATCATTACATTTCATCCGTCACTGTTTTTCATGGACTTTACTGTGTGTGTTTTGTTTGTGCTTTGTTGTATTTAATGTATAATCGCTGTAAGGGGAACAGTGGCGGTATCGTTGTTTTCATTACATTCTTTATTTGCTGTTTGGTTACCGGATTGCTTTGTTTTTGTCTCTGTTTGTGAATGTGCGCAGGTCGGGTCAAGGCTGGGTGTGTCCCTGGATTCTCCACCATAAAAATAAATCAATCATCGTCTTCTCGACGGTGTGAATCTTAGTGGCACTGAATCACTACAGCGTTATTCATTTCTCCTTGCTGCTGATTGACTGCTGTGACGCATCTCCAGCTGAGTGTTCTCCTGTTTTCTGTTTTGTTCTTCTTAATCCTTAAACCGCCACAACCGGCTATAGTTTTTTCCCAGTGCCATTTGCCAGCACGTAGGAGCCGAGTATATTCGGCGACATATATTCATTGAACGCTACAACCGCCTATTGTCGGTTCCCAGTGCAATTTACCAGCCCGCCGGAGCTGATCAGTCAGTGATATATATTCGTTGAGCAGTCACCTCATGAGCACTGCCGGCCCCTGCGGCCTCACTGTCTCTGGGATTGAGCCGCTGCACTAGACTAGCCTGCAATCATCAGTGTTTACCTCTGTGTGCTTGTGTGCAGCCAATAATCAAGCGCAGTTTGCTTGATGATTTACTGCATTTCATCAATGGCATCAGTTGCACCTTGTACATATTGTTCCGGTAGTTCTTTATATACTTTTTACAGTTCATTAGAAGTGTGTAAAATGATCAATATTGCAGTAATTGTGATGCTCTTTGCATGAAAAAAATGTGTTCCATTAAAATTTCACTTTTTCTTTGTGAATTGTGACTTTTACTTAATAAGTGCAGCAAAAACGTATTTGGCGTCCAGGGGTGCATTAACCCCTAAGTATGTGGCGGTTTAAGGGTTAAAGCCCAAAGATGCCTTTGAAACGCCCTGCACCTTATAAGGCTTCTGGCAATTAAATGCACGTTCATGAATTAGAGTACATATAGCGGTAACATCGGTATTTTACATTCTAGCACGGCAGGTGACATATCAGTGCAGTACTGTACAGTATACGGGTTTACCTTTACATTCTTTTTTTAGGTAATGTATTAAGCTTAGGTTGAAATGAAATTAAAGTGTTTTGGGGGCATGTTTAGGGTTTAAACTATAAAAATAGGCATTTTTTTAACCACATCCATAATTCGCGGTTTTTCACAATTTGTGGGTGCTCTAGGAATGTAACCCCCGCGAATTTTGGGGGTGTACTGTATACCTTTTTGAAATAGTTTACTGATGGCTAGGGAAGCACAATATTATTATCTTTATTAACATATATTTAAATATTGATGAATAGTGTTATATCTATTGTGGAACTTGACACAGACAGGCAGACACGTTAGAATCACCCCACACACATTTATTTTGGTGCTCCATATTTACAAATAGTGATCTCAAGTCCCCAAATTCCTGGCCAACACAACACAATGCCTTCTTCCTTCAGGCCGCCTTGTTGCCTCCTCCCAGACCTCGTCTCTCACTCTCCCGACTCCAGTCATCTTACTAAGGGAGGCGGCCCCTTTTATTGCCACCCGGATGTGCTCCAGGTGCTTTCCGGCAATCTCCCACCAAGACTTCCCAGTGTGGCGGAAGTGCCGGCTGCGTACCCGGAAGCACTCTGGGTGTCCCCAGTCTTCTCCCACCACCCAAGCACTTCTGGGTGTGGCGGAAGTGCTGAGGTCCAGGGCTCCAAAGGCCTAGGTGCGCCCCCTGGTGGTGACCACGGGCCCCTACAGGGTTTAACTTCCAAGTTCCCTACCTGTGGTCCCCAAAGCAACCAAGGCGGTCACCCCCACATGGTCTGGGGAAGGTGCAAGCCCTCCTTCGGTCCTCCTGGGCGTCTCCGTCACTATATAACTATTGTGATACTGAATTTTGTCAGTTTCACACGGCACTAGGGACAGATTAGGAAAATTTAAGCACCATGAGTTTCTGCCATTTGCATTTTGAATTAAAGTGACTCATCTGTTCAATATTACTCTTTAGTAACATTAATTAACCAGCTAATGATACAAATATAAAATCATGCGAAAAAAAATGTTACAAACCTAATGGACTGTCTCACTGACAGACCAGATTGTAAAATCATGTTGTTACAGAAAAAAGTACTTTAAATAGTTTGTTTAAATGGAAACATCCAGATTTATCTTTGAAGTCGCTTATTCAACATACAGATATACTAATGGTTGAATTTTAATATTTAGTATGGGGTTTAGGCAGAGAATACATTTAAAATGTGCACATGCTAAGAACATATTAAATTCAAGCCTTGCATTTTATTTTGATATTTATGAATGTCAATACTTGTTTACTTTAGTAATAGTTGTAGTAATTACTTGAAGGATATAGCAGTATTTTAACACTGTTGTGAGTGTTAAATTGTATATATTTTGTGTTGTATTACAGAAAAAGGCACTATTTTCCTGACAGAATTAACCATTTATGCATTGTTGGCAATTGGTCTTTGCAGTACTCCTTTGCTGCACTCAGATATTTAAACCAAGTTTAAGATAATAGTGGCTATGCTGCATTTCGTTTCATTTGATAGGACACACTCACAGTGTGATGTATACCATAACATAAGAATTTGTACTTAGTCCATTCCCTTATGTAATGAACAGTCAATAAGATTTTTAAGCAGTTTTCATGGATGAGTAGGAAATTAGATAAATAGAGATTTGGTTTATGGCCTAAATTATTTCAGAAAATTGCTTGACTGGCATCTGGGTTCTTTTCTGTGTTTACTCTTGTTTTGGGGACACAATTTTAGAAATAAATATTTATATATGTATCGTATTCAGGTAAGAATCTATTTTTAAAATTGCTAGATCAATATAAAAAAATAACACAAGCTAGATTCATGAAAATCAGCACGCATGTAAAAATCATTATCCCAAGTGTGGATGAGCACACTATATGTGAATTGCAAGCAATATCACAAGTGTTAAAACAAAGGTTGTCAAGGATGCAAACTGTATTGTAGTAATAAGTGTGTTATCTTGAAGATAAGGGGTGCAGACTAGTAAATTGACAGTGAATTGACTAAGCGTTACACCAATTTGTGCATTCCACTAATCCCTGGAACATTACATTTTGCAAGCTCAGAAGGGTTTTCAAAGACAGGTGGAGATTCTTAGGGCTTTGGATAAATAGAGCATCAAAGAAGATAAGGAAGGGTTATAAAGAGAGGCAGGCTATGGCAAAGTGGAAGACGACTGGGACACTGGAAGAATTGATGCAAAATTCACAAACAGTACAAGAATAGCAGTAGGTAGTTTCTGTAACTGTTGATTTATGAGGTGTTTCCTGTGGTTATAACAGTAAAAAGGTGATTCATCTGAAGATAAGGCTGAGGATTATCCATTGATTTTTTTAAAAATCACTTTATCCTGAGCAGGGTCATGGGGAAGCAGGTGCTTATCATAGCAAGCATTGGGCACAATGCAGGAACATTATCTAGAGTGTTTATTGTTAAATAAACACGCCTAATTTTGTGCTCATCTATCATTTGGTCAGTGTGTGTATGTTGGTCTTCATTACAGTATTATTCTTGATGTTTTTGCAGAATGGCAACTTTTACTTGCAGCTTAGAACAATATCCTACATTATAAAGTTTCCTTCTTCTTCTGCTGCTGCTTTGAATATTATTGTTATATTTGTGGTGCAGCTTAGCTTTAGTATAAAAAAACTACAAAACACCATCATGAGTAACAATTTGTATCACAGGTATTGTGAAGTCATGACATCTTTTATTATCAAACAGGAACTCTCACTCCTAGCTGGGAATAAGTGTAGGACACTTCCTAAATACTTCCTATGTAGGACAAAGTCTTATCTTAATGTTTTTAGTGCAGTTCCTTGGAGTGATTTTGAGACACTTGTTAAAAATTGGTCCCAGGTCTTTAAAATTCTAAAAGGCACTGATAAAGTAGATCCAGCAGAATTCTTCTAATGTAAAGATGAATCATGAACCCGAGAAGACCAGAGAAAATTAAAAAGAGGTACATTTGGGACTTAAGCCAGGAATTACTTTTTTTCTCAAAGAGTTATGGGAATCTGGAACAAACTACATTCAGTTGAAGCAGAAACCTTGACAACCTTTAAGAGGTATCTGGATGAGATATTGTGATCACTTAGCTATTCGTTAAACAAATGAGCCTGGTGGACATAACTGTTTTCTCTTGTTTGTCAGATTTTGTATCCTTTTTCTTTATACCCAGTTGACTCCCCTCTGTCTTGTAGGATGCGACGAAAAAATGAAAAGAATGTCTCCGTTATGACAATGATCTTTAAGGAGTCTGCACCAGGTCATAAGTCTCGATGTCAAGAAGATGATACCATCATTGCTGTAGATAGCAAGACCAAACGGGTTCTTCACTATCAGAAGACACATGGTCTGAAAAAGCTTAAATTTCCAATGGTAAGCATTCATTTAAGAGTTAACATTTGTAGTAAATATATCATATGTTATATGACTACCTGTACCATGTTAAACTCTTTGCATCTTTTGCTATTGCTAATTATTTTAATTGGCTCTCTTGTGTGTCTGTATATACTTGGGTTAAAATTGCACTATAGCCACTGTACAGTAATCCCTCGCTATATCGCGCTTCGACTTTCGCGGCTTCACTCTATCGCGGATTTTAAATGTAAGCACATCTAAATATATATCACGGATTTTTCGCTGGTTCGCCGCTTTCTGCGGACAATGTGTCTTTTAATTTATACTACATGCTTCCTCAGTTTGTTAGCCCAGTTGATTTCATACAAGAGACGCTATTGGCGGATGGCTTAGAAGCTACCCAATCAGAGCATGTATTACATATTAACTAAAACTCCTCAATGCTAAAAGATATGCTTCCCGAGTGGCGCTTGTTTTGTTTGCTTCTCTCTGTCTCT
Organism: Polypterus senegalus; assembly: GCF_016835505.1. Lineage (NCBI taxonomy): Eukaryota > Metazoa > Chordata > Cladistia > Polypteriformes > Polypteridae > Polypterus > Polypterus senegalus. Next base: position 197,334,350 of record NC_053154.1, read on the forward strand.
CTCACTCTCTCTGCCTGACGGAGGGGGTGTGAGCAGAGGGGGCTGTTTACACAGTAGCTGTTTGCCTAGAAGATAGGACGCTCCTCTACAAAATGCCGCTTTATCGTGGTGCTTCTGTATACTTAAAAGTACGTATTGATTTTTTGATTGTGCTCCTTTGAAGATAAGATATGTTTGCATTCTTTTAATTGTGAGAAAGAACTGCCATCTCTGTCTTGTAATGAAGCACAGTTTAAACGTTTGACTAAAGGGTGTTATTTCATGTCTAGAGGGCTCTAATAATGTTAACAGTGTGGGAGAGTTTACAAGGGCTTAAAATATATAAAAATAACCATACAAACATATGGTTTCTACTTCGCGGAAATTCATTTATTGTGGCAGAGTCTGGAACGGATTAACCGCGATAAACGAGGGTCGACTGTACTGGCCTTTGGATTTCAGCTGACTTGTTTTCTTCTGCTGTGTCCTCAATTTTAGAACATTTTCCACGGTGGAAGCCAAGAGATTGAAATTCGTCATGATCTTCTTGACTGCCACATCAGTATCTGTTCTCCACAGGTGGGTTCAAGTTTTGATTTATGTTGCTGATGTGTGGTTCTGCCAATGCATGTGATTTTTCAGTATGGTCAAGTGTACATATGCAGAACCATTATGTTGCATTGAATTAATTTAAATTGATATTTACACTACCCAGAATAGCATCACTTTAGCTGAGTAAAATCAGGGGTGTGGAAATCAAATTTTTTCTACTTGTCCACGGACAAGTAAATTTAGAAAATCCACTTGTCCGGCAGTTAAATTCACTTGCCCATAAACAAATAACAAAAGTGAAAAATAGTTTATTTTTTCTGATCTCTTTTATTGATGCCAAAACTGCCTTCCATTTTAAAAAAGTTCTTTCAGGGAGTAGTATTTTGCCACCTTGCTCTAGAACATTATATAAATGATTCCCTTATCAATTTAACTCACTAATAAACAATGCCTTCATTATAGCTACACTAGTTCTGTTTCACATATTACAGTTACATAACAGAACACTGTCCTGATTAATTTTCTGCCATGTTCTTCAGCTTTTGTCTTGCATCATCTCCCCCAAGAATCTTTACCATCTCAGACAGCATGGGCTGAATGCTGCTCATTTCTGCTTGTGCTGAACTGCATGGTTCCTGGTACTGATACTGACGGCAAATTTGGCAAAAAACGGAGTCAGCGTCGTCAGCATTTACCCACTGAAACTCTTTGAGCCATTGGGATTGAATAGACCGTTTTTTATCATACTCACGGTCCCTTTCAGCTTTTGTATTTCTTTTCTTGTCCTCATTGTCAGTTTTTTCAGGACCTGTTTTGCCAGTTTTAATTAAGAAACAATCCATTTCTCATCCGAGATGCTACTTGCTTCAGTTTCAGCAACATGCAAATAGCGAGAAGAACGTGCTTATCATTATCATTATGAGTTACACAGGTAATTGTAATGACATATTCGAAATTCCGCAAGATGGTACATTTCCAAAGAAGTAAATATTACCGATGTTGTCAGCAAAACATAATTGCGTCTAAGTGAAGATTTTTATAGATATTTCATAACATTTGGAAACCGTTAGAATGTTTTCTTCTTTACTTTTAATAAACTGACAGTGCGAAACCAACTTGTTTTATATGAAAAATTCTCTAATCAAAAACGATCTATAGACAGCTCATCAGAATTGTTGTCATGCAATAAATTTCTTAACTCCTCAATATATCACAACCTACGTGAAATCACAAATTTCAGGAAAGATTAACTGCCTAACAAGCTTTGTTATCTGGTGAAAACATTTGCATTGTAAGTAAAATGACCGCATTTTATGTAGAAACTGAATTTTATCAATAATATATAAAAGTTATCGATTATAATGAAAAAATCATCAGATTATATCGTAATGTCGGCATGAAAAAAAATGACCGCATCTCCAAGCGTGTAAATAGTAGGGTAAAATACTTATGTAAGACCCTAAGAGTGCTTCTCCTTTGAAAAATCAGCCGTCATTTTGTAAACAATATTGAAGACCAATCTGAGACATGAAGAACATACCTAAGTAGACTGTTTCCGCATGAAGTTCGTAGCCTACCCAAATGTTTAACATTTGAAAGTAGTGGTAAAAATGTGCCCTGCACAGCACATATAATTGTTTTTTCTCCAGAAAATTGCACTTGTCCGCGGACAACTGAAACCAGAAAAACACGCTTGTCCGACGGTCAATTTACCCGTGTCGGACGAGTCGGGCGTTGGATTTCCGCACCCCTGAAAATAATAGGCTACAAGTTGTTTTCTTCAGTCATCTCATTTATTCCGATAAAAATGTTCATAACTGATTTTTTTTTAGGTTGCCCAGCTGTTTACTGATAATTTTGACTACCAGACCAGAAATGACTTTGTCCGAGGATTACTAGTTAATGAAGAGGTAGGTGTTGTGTTTTAATTTTCCCTCTTCCATTTTCTTTATTTCCTCTCTATGAGAACCTTGGCATGTACAAATTTAAACTGGTACCTTTCAACCACATTGCAACTCTTTATAATGTTATTTTTTTTTTATGTGGTTGATATACTGTATGTAGCCATGCAAATGCATATACTGTACCCTATTTCACGAGACTCTATATTAAACAAAAATCACAGCTTCCTGTTAATAAAATAGATACACCATTGTGCAGTTGGGTGTGTGATCCAGTGGGACAGTTTTTTTTTTTCTCTTTCAAAACAGTCCTACAAAATTATTGTAAATCTAGTCTAATTAATTATAAATTAGCAAGGAGCCACATGACACTTTGCAATAGTAGATGATTCCTATTAAACCATTCTAGATAAAGATTTTCATTTTAAAAAGTCTAGTTTAAACACTTATTTCCAATAGGATTACATTTTATCCACCACAGTGCACTTCTTTTTCTGTACATGGATTTCTCAGCAATAGTAGTATAGTTCAGACCAGATGTACTAAATAAAACAATAATCAGGGTCTGTTTACCTTTTTCATTATTCATTTTTTCACCACCTGCCGTCTGAGTTGTTGATAATAACTTGGTTTATGTACTTTATAGAAATATTTGCCCATCTACTTGAATGGCTTGTTAGGGAATTCACAGGTGAGTGAGGAACGAGGCTTTTGTTAGAAGCAGGTCAATTTCATACATGTACTGCATTATATTACAGTCATTTTTGATTTATGACTGTCTTTTCATTCAACTTTATATTGAAAAGCTAAACACCAATGCTGGTTTCCTTGTTCATTTTTGTGATTATTAAGTTTTTCACTTCTTTTTTAGATACTTGGAAATCAAATTCACCTTTATGTTTCTGGGGATGAATATGGAGCCAGAGTCTCCAACTTACTCATGTATGATGCTGTGTCAGCTGATATTGTGCGCCGGTGGGTGTACCCACTCACCCCAGAAATGAACTTCACAGATCAAGAAGGAGAGGCTTGTACTCACTCACGCCATAATGTCTATCGCGGGGAAGGAGTCAGCCTTGGTCATGGCAGCCAAATGGAAGAGAATGTGTTGATTGGCCAGGGTACTGTCATTGGCTCCAAGTGCCACATATCGAACAGTGTGATTGGGAAAAACTGCAATATTGGTATGTTTCCCTTTAATTGCCGGGTCTGAATAGGATCTGTGAATCTTTAACATAGATCAAAAATCATTTGCAAAATGTTGCTTTGCACCCTTGTAAACTATAGCACTAGTTATTATGCTGAAACAGTCCTTGAAGTGTTTTCTAAATAATAACCTTTTTCTCTTTTGCAGGTGATAATGTGATTTTGGACAGGGCCTATATCTGGAATAATGTTTGCATTGCTAATGACTCCCAAATTACACAGTCCATTCTGTGTGACAATGTGGAGGTGAAGGTGGGGGTAGTCTTGGAAAAGCATTGTGTCCTTGCATTCAATGTAAGTGTCTGATCTCTTAATAATTGTCATTTTGCGCCTGAGGCCATCTTTAGTAAAGTATACCATACAATAGTGGGGAAGCATTAAATCATTTTGTCATTCATCCATCCATCCATCCATTATCCAACCCGCTATACCCTAACCACAGGGTCAAAGGGGGTCTGCTGGAGCCAATCCCAGCCAACACAGGGCGCAAGGCAGAAAACAAACCCCGGGCAGGGCACACACACACACACACACACACCATGCACACACTAGGGACAATTTAGAATCGCCAATGCATGTCTTTGGACTGTGAGAGGAAACTCACACAGACACGGGGAGAACACGCAAACTCCACGCATGGAGGACCCGGGAAGCAAACCCGGGTCTCCTAACTGCGAGGCAGCAGCACTACCCACTGCGCCACCATGCCGCCCCTCATTATGTAAGAATATGCATTATAGCTATTTGCATGGAAGATATATTTTTGGTTGCATTCTGTGCCTATGAAAAGGCTCCTCTACATTCTGTATGCCTTTTCAGAATGATCACATTTTAACTGGGCAGCTTTTATTTGGGACAAATGCAACTGAATTTTTGTTTCTTTTTTTGCAAATTGTTACACACAAGCCAAAATAAATGAAAGGAGATTTTAAGAAAAAAAAAAAAAAGGAAAAATTTGATGTGTTTACAAACAATTAATCTAGCTTGGTGAAAACACTATTTACTTAAGTTCACAGCCTAATTTGTAATTATGTTCTGTTTGATGCCAAGATTTGACACTGTTTGCCCATTCTTTTTTCAAAAATATTTAAACTTACTCAAAGTGCAAGTTAACCATTGATGCACTGCACCTTAATTCATTTAGATCATTGAATTATTTTACGTCAGAAAAACTGTTAATTTTTATCTATCTATCTATCTATCTATCTATCTATCTATCTATCTATCTATCTATCTATCTATCTATCTATCTATCGTCAATCTGTTGTTGGATTGTTCTGACAGTTAAGTTAAAAGATATGTTTTCTTTAACTAGTTTTATATTTTTAACTAAGGAACTTTTTTGTCCATTTTGCTTCACTCACTTTTCCCCTTTTTCATTTGCAGTGCTATATAGTAGACCATTACCCCTTAGTACAATATTATACCCTTACTTGGGCCATGATATGATAATAAAGTGTTTTTTTAAAATATTTTCAGCATAATATACATTGTAATTACTGTAAAGGTTTCATTATATTGCAGTTTATTTGCCACATTTTGACTAAAGATTAAATGTCAAATGTTACCAGATGTCCTAATAGGTAACAATATCAGTTTGTTTCACCTAATCAAAAACCTCATCCATCTTGCATTTTTTTTAATAGGGAGAGTAGTTTTTAAGTATCTCATCAATTTGTACAGTAGTGTAGGGAATGTTCAGTTACAGTTCATATCATACATAGACAATGAATACACACAGGTTCATTATCAGAACTTTGGGCTAGTTGAGTCCTTGTGAGATACGCCATTATATTTATTGTAGGACAATAAACTTGTAATTTTGTGAAAATATTTGAAAGAATAAAAAATGACAGAAAAATGCACTTTTGGTGAATATTACTAATGTACATAGATTTTTTTTATTACTATAATAGCAATTTTTATAAATAAAAGTTCATAGCATTATGATTTTTTGAGGATTTTAAAGATCATTTTAAAGGGGTCCTGTGACTCCTCTTAATCATAAGCAAATGGTTTGCTTATAACAAATTGATAGATGATGTATTTTGTTATTTGTTCTGACACTGGTGTTATATTGACTTGTGGACGTGGACATATTTGTTGGAACCCATACAGCTCATTGAAAAAGTGCTGTAAATCTCCTGAAAAGCGATTAAATGAAAAGCATTTGTCCCATGTATACCTGCACGATATGTCATTGAGTAAAGCAAGTATGAAAAGAGATAAAATATTGCTTATTCTACAAAGAAATTCTAAATTGGCCTGGACATATTTGTTGGTATCCCTAGAAAAGATCATAAAAAATAGGATTAGACTGATTTTTCAAATTAGCTGTTTCCTTTAATTAGGATCACACGTCTCCAGTCGTTTAAATGAAGAAAAGTAAAACTATCAAGGCATTAAGTAATGAATGCACTACCCAGTGTCAGAAAGCTCAGTTTAAGTCACAGGTCATGGATCCTTAAACAGGATAATAATGACCCAAAGCACACAGCTAAAAACAAGAACAAGATGGCTAAGAAAAAAAGACATTGGACAATTCTGGAGTGGCCTTTTATGAGCCCTGATTTATTTCCTATCGAACATTTATGGAAAGAATTGAAACATGCAGTCCAGAGAAGCCCCACTTCAAACAAAACAAAAATTTGCTTAGGAAGAGTGTGCCAAACTACCTGTTGATAAGTGCAGATATCTCCTTGAGAACTGCAGGAATTGCTTGTTTGCAGTGATTGCCTCTAAAGGTTGTGCAACAAGCAAGCAAAATGACACCCTTTACTAGCTAGCTTAACAGATTACAGTATGCAGGCCAATAAAAGGTGTAATTTGATTAATATCTGATTACATCCATTATGGCTAACATGGTGCAACACCCTACTACTACAGACATACAAGGTTGTGCAACAAAATTTTAGGTTATGGGTCCCATCATTTTTGTCTTAGCCGTTTTCTTTTGTGTAGTTATTTGAAATATTCCTTTGAATCAAAATTTTAAAACAAAGTCAGATTTTTGTTAAATAAACAATAATATGTGCCATCTATGGAGTTTGCATGTTCTCCCCATGTATGCGTGGGTTTCCTCCGGGTGCTCCTGTTTCTTCCCACAGTCCAAAGACATGCAGGTTAGGTGCGTTGGCGATTCTAAATTGTCCCTCGTGTGTCGTTGGTGTGTGGGGATTGTGTGTGTGGGCGCCCTTCCCGGAGTTTGTTTCCTGCCTTGCGCCCTATGTTGGCTGGGATTGGCTCCAGCAGACCCTCGTGACCCTGCAGTTAGTATATAGTGGGTTGGATAATGGATGGATGGATGTGCCATCTACTTTTGTCACTTTCAAGTTACCTCGAGAGGCAATTCAGGTTCTTCTTTTTTCAGTGGAGGGGTACCAACAAATTTGTTGAAGTCTGTACATCTTACTAGCATTCGAATGCTATTCTAAAGGTGAAAATTTGTAATGCTTAATTTCTAATGCAGTTTTACCAAGTTGAGAGCATTCAGTAATACAAACATTAACAACTCTGCATTAGTTATTCTCTGTATATATGTGCTTTGTGTAATACACTTCTGATATATGTATTTGTATCATTATTTCTTGTGCATCTGAGTTGTATTATAATAATAATGATTTAATTTATCTTTATTATGCTGCGTGGCACTTTGCAGTTTCCTCTAAGTCCAAAGGTTTAGTCCAGAATACCATTTTGAGATATGTTGAGAGGCACAATTTAACCACTCCAAACCAGCTGCAGGTCCATCGGTGATAACACTGTATTTTTAATGGATGGGATGATTGGCTGTAGTAACTTTCATCTATCCTATTTTGAGAAATTTCTTAATCTAGACAAGGTTCTAATTGACTTCCAAGGAAGGATTTTATCTGATATGTGCTTTTTTTTTTATCAAAAATTAACTTGAAAGCTTCTTTTTGCCCAAAGTTGACTCTACAGTACTTTGATTTGCATTGCATTAGAAATGAGATGTACAAGTTTTATTATGAAGTAATAATAATTAACACTAGAATCACTGAAGCCTATGAATAAAGTCATAATCTTAAATTCCTTTGCACCTCTCCATCATGTCTTTGTTTTGCAAATATGTTAATCAGCACAAGCAGCCTACTGTCCTGTCATCCTACATTTACCCTGATTGTTGTAGACACGGAACACACATGAAATGCATGTATTCCAAATAAAGATATATTATTTACTCTATACAAATCCAGGCACCTCACACCCAGATAAGCAGACTTAAGGTGGGAGAAATACAGCTGCGTCAGTTTGGGGGAGAGGGAGATAGGATAGCAGTCTGCTTGCTACTTGTGCTGATTGACACATTTGCAATACAAAGACGCTGATGAGGAGGTGTGAAGCAATTTAAGGTGGCTCAGGATTATGACTTTTTTGTAGGCTTCAGGGATTCTAGTGTTAATGCAATTAAAATGGAATGTTTTACTGATAAAGCAGTTAGTCACACCAGGGGTAATTTATAGTTGGTGGTGTTTAGTCATGTGTATAGTTATGTTTTTCATCTTGGTATTTAGTATTCACTTATTAGAGTATCTAGCTTTCACATTTTTGATATGTGTTACATTGTATAGTGGTAAAATAAATCTAATTTTATATTTATTTGTGCCATGCTGTTAATGTAGAAATAAACAAAAATGTTTTCAGACGTTCCATTTGTACATGTTGAAAATATCCTTTAGAAAAAGGTAATATTTATTGTTTTTCTAATTTTGTAGGTAGTTGTGGGTCCAAATATTAAACTTCAAGAAGGCACAGTGATCTCCATGCATTACCCAGATGAGGAAACTGAGGAGGATGAAGATGAGTTCCTGAGTGATGATGCAGGGAACAACAGTCATCCAACAAAAGCCAAAATAAAAGGCAGGTTATTCAAAGCCTATGGCTTTAAAAGTGGATGATTGTTTTTAGTCTTTAGTATAAAGTTGAAAAGGCTTAGAGGATATAAATGTAATAGTTAGCATTTCTGTCTTAAAGTTCCAAGGATCTGGGGCCTCCTGTATAAATGGTTCATATGCACAAAAATATTGCATACACCCGTTTCTTCACACTTTGAGATGTACAAAAAGTAAACTTGCCGTAAAGTCACGCACATTTTCACGGTAGCCAACTACCTTACGTACACACGTTTCTGCTTAGTTTTCCAAACTTGCGGCACCAATTGTGAAAGCAGTGCTACTGTTTCTGTGTCATTTACCATTCTTTTTCATATTTGCATCAATGATGTGGGATTTATCAAATACACCGAAATTAATTTCATATTATTTACAAATTACATTAATTTGATTGTAATCATTTGTTACAATATAATGGTTCATGGAATGGCCAAACTGTTTCAACTACCATAGCTTCAGAAGACATTGCAAATGGAAGAATTAGAAGAGTGTGCATATTTATACAGTAGATGATGAAAATGACTGGCTTCTAAGTCGATTTTGATTTCCAGGAGCTATCCTCTTGGAGCTTTGTGCTGAACTGGTGCTGTCTTTACAAAGGCAGACTTTGAGAAATTGTGCTGTACCTGCTCCTTTGAAGGTCCTGTCCACTTGTGGGTTTTTAACCACAGGAGCTTTTCAATGTGAGCTTGCTGATTGATTGGATATTTCACAAATGTCACCGAGTCGTGCCATGCCAGCTGTATAGGATGTTCTTATCCGCTTGTCATCCAGATTTATAAGATTTCTTTACACTGTGGTTGAACTGTGAAACATCAAAGTGCAATTTGGAGCGGTCAGCTGCACGCCTTTTTGTTATTGCGACGGCACTGGACAAGTTACATCAGCCAGGGTTGAATCACCAAAAGAATGATCTGGCATTACATCATATATAGCCGGAGAACCTATAAAAATGGAAGCTCCATACAATCACAGGTGCTTTTTCCAGCTAGTGTGGCAAAAAGCAAGCAGTTCTTCTAAAGATTAGAGTCACCTCAAATAACCATGTAAAGAGAAGAGAATCGATCAGTTGTGTCACTCAGAGCCAATGCTGCACTATAAAGACACCTTCAGAGAATGAATTTGCTTATGTAAATAGAATGCATTTCCACTCTATTAATGTGCTGCTTTATAGTCTACAGAAAGTTTGTCACATTGTGCAGGCATGTGTTGTCCTGCATAATGTGCCACACTATCTTGGCTTGCCAGTACCTGAAGAGATATGGTATGAAGAACCTAACCCACCAAATGATCAGCCAAATCGGACAGCGTTACAACTTCATTTGCATGTAATAAGCAAAATGTAAAAACAGGTAATCAGATGCAGCATTTATTTTTTAACCAATTTGTTTAAATTGTGGTCAATATCACATAGTACAGCTCTTATATTCATTAGTTCATTGGCCACATCTTTTACAGTATCCACTGTTGCATTTTGTGACTCCAGAATATTGTCCGTCAGCACACAGCCAGATGATCGTCCAGTGATTTCCTAAGCAGAGGTGTGTGTAAAGCCAGCATCTGAAGATGTGCTGGACGCAGCAGCACTATCACCACATGGAGTTGTGTCCTCCGCACAGGGGTCAGTGTTTGTAATGTTGTCTGAAACAGAATAAAGACGGTGGGCTGCAACTCACCTTTTCACGTCAACTTTGATAGCTGACTGCTTCTTTTTTATTTCAAGAACTGTGCAACTTGAACTTTTTAGTGTCTCCACCATGCTGTATCACTCCATAACTTCCTTTTCATGCTTATACCACTACTTAAGCCAACAAATAGTAAATTTTTCTTTGCCTCCAATTCGCACTCACTGAAAGTTTTCTTTTTTCTACGTGATTTTTTTTCTATAATAAAAAACTGAATGGAAGGTGATACTTGTATTGGTTTGAATATTAAAATATGTAGAATTCTTGGAGGAGTTGGGGTTCAGCTGTATGCACGTGTTATGTGCATTAAATTTCACATTCATTTGGATTTATAAAGAAGAAGTGTGTGGAACTTGGTATATGCACAGTTTTATGCATCTGGATTTTTTTGTCTATATGCCATGTTTTAGTGTGAACTCTACGAACGGCGTTATACATGAGGCACCTGGTCGTGTATTTCCTTAGTAATTTCCCTAATTATCTTCTGTGTGAAGTTCACACTTTATTTTTTATTTTGTGCTTTTATTTTTGTCTTTCTTGTTTCTTTGGATTTGCTCCATATAGTAAAAATGTGAATGATAGCTTAATTAGCTTATGCAAATTAGTTAGTTTTCTGTAAATACTATGATATTTAATAGTAAAAACTTGTATAGAAAGTAAAGTTATGAATGAGTGTACAGTACTGCATATTGCATTCTGTACTTAAGTTTTTTTTCTTCTTCTTCTTCAAGGTTACAGTGTATATGAAGTAGGAACTGAAGGTAAAGGTTTTGTTTGGAGAGTATCTAACGTTTCACAATCTGAGGAAGATGAACTGTCCCAGTCTTTGTGGGGTGAGAAATATTTTTTGGCTTCAAATATAGAAAAAAAAAATAAGTCAACAATAAAGTAATTTCATCCACCCAGCTCTCCCCATTGGCATCACAGCTGATTCCTCCTTCTGCTGTTTTGCATGTGGTTACATTTCTTATCCTGTTAGGGAACATCTGCAATCTGTAAAGAGAAGCAACAGCAACCAATGTTAGAAAAATACCTACAGTTGTATTCTGTAGTCATTTATTGGCCTTATGTTATATAGTTCAAGAGGAAACTATAAATTAAAGTTCATTTTTTTTATGATGTTATAGGTCTGGTGTTAAACCCTGATCCAGAGAGCGAAAGTGAAAGTGATAAGAGTGAATGTTCTGAAGAGTCAGATAACAGGGGACTGTCACCTGAACTTGATGATGTGAAAGGTAACAGATTAATAATGTCTTTGTAGTAGTGGTAGTTCAAGGTGTGTACTTGGTATGTAGTAGAACTGATTTCTGTGTGTTTGTCTTGAAAAATGCAATGTTATGCAACATTAGGGACATCCTACAAAGATGTTTTTTTGTATTAAATGTAATAAGGGGAGTTGTAAAATTTGTAAATTTATAAACTGTTACACTGTTAACTTGTTGTTTTGTAGTCTAAGGTAATATCATCAAAGAAAACCTTGTATACAAACTGCTATTTCTCCATCTATAACCAGGCCAAATATCTTTCTCCTCTAAATCCCATACATGCTACAAGTTGCAGTTCATAACATGAATGAAATATGGTCAGCAAATTTGCTGGTAATGTTTTGTTGCCTAAAGTTTCCAAGTAATCTAGTGCTTGTTTCCATGGCCGGGAATAATATGTTTGTTTAAGATAGTAGTGTCATTGAGTATTTTGGCAGGGAAACGTTAAGTAAATCAGAATGGAAGAGTAAGAGTGCATGTAAAGCATTGTCTGGATTTAACTGCTAAGACCAGTGAGTTGTCTGATGCAGTAACAGGTATAGCATTTGAAAGCATTGATGTTCAGTAGCTAAAAGCTCAGCTTTCTGATCTAGTTTTATTTTCCTGTGTAATTTTTCAAAGACCTGCATCTTGCTGCCTTAGAGGGCACGCTAGAATCTACAAACCGGATTCCAAAAAAGTTGGGACACTAAACAAATTGTGAATAAAAACTGAATGCAATGATGTGGAGATGGCAAATGTCAATATTTTATTTGTAATTGAACGTAGATGACAGATCAAACGTTTAATCCGAGTAAGTGTATAATTTTAAAGGAAAAATATGTTGATTCAAAATTTCACGGTGTCAACAAATCCCAAAAAAAGTTGGGACAAGTAGCAATAAGAGGCAAGTGCCTGGTGGCTGGACCTTTGACCACAGGGCCCAGCCGGGCTTAGCCCGAAGCAGCAAAGTGGTTCCGCTCTCTTGAGGACCCACCACCTGCAAGAGAGGCCATAGGGGTCGGGTGCAATGTGATATGGGTTATGGCCGAAGGGTGGAACTCTGGCGTTCTGACCCTTGGTTGCCGAAACTGGCTCTTGGGACATGGAATATTACCTCTCTGGCAGGGAAGGAGCCTGAATTGGTGTGAGAGGTTGAGAGGTACCGCTAGATATAGTCGGGCTGACCTCTACGCATAGTCTGGGCTCTGGAATGACTCCTCTTGAAAGAGGCTGGACTTTGTTCCACTCTGGAGTTGCTGTGGGTGAAAGGCATTGGGCAGGGGTGGGCTTGCTTATGGCCCCCTGGCTCAAGGCCTACACATTGGGGTTCTCCTTGTTGGACGAGAGTGCACCTGGGGGGAAGGACTCTGACTATTATTTGCGCTTACGCTGCCAAAAGGCAGTTCAGACTACCCAGCCTTCTTGGAGTCCCTGGAAGAAGCGCTGCGAGGTGCAGCTCCTGGGGACTCTATCGTCCTGCTGGGAGACTTAAATGCTCACATTGGCAATGACAGTGAAACCTGGAGAGGTATGATTGGGAGGATTGGCCTCCCTGATCTAAACTCGAGTGGTGTTCAGTTGTTGCACTTCTATGCTGGCCATGGATTGTTCATAACGAACACCATGTTCGAGCATAAGGGTGTCCATAAGTGCACTTTGCGCCAGGATGCCCGAGGTCGCATACTTGATGATCGACTGTGTAATTGTGTCATCGGATCTGCAACCTTATGTCTTGGACACTTGGGTGAAGAGAGGGGCTGAGCTGTCAACTGATCACCACCTTGTGGTAAGTTGGATCAGATGGTGGGAGACCAGGCAGACCCAAACGTATAATTAGGGTCTGCTGGGAACGTCTGGCAGAGAAACTGGTCAGAAAGATATTTAACTACCACCTCCGGCTGAACTTCAACCTCATTCTGAGGGAGGCGAAGGACTTTGAGTGTGAATGGGCCATGTTCTGAGCCTCCATTGTCAAAGCAGCAGAACGGAGCTCTGGCCGCAAGGTTGTTGGTTCCCTTTTGTGGCGGCAATCCACAAACCTGGTTGTGGACACCTAAGGTTTGAGAGGCTGTCAAGTTAAAGAAAGAGTCCTATCGGGTCTGGTTGACCAGTGGGACTCCAGAGGCAGCTGAGGGTACCGGCTGTTGCAGAGGCAAAAACTTGGGCATGGGAGGAGTTTGGGGAAGCCATGGAAAATGACTTTCGGTCGGTATGAGAAGGTTCTGGCAAACCGTGAAGTGCCTCAGGAGGGGAAAGCGGTGCTCCACCAGCACTGTGTACAGTGGAGATGAGGCCCTGCCGACAGATGTTATTGACCGGTGTAAGGAATACTTCGAGGATCTTTTCAATCCCACCAGCATGTCTTCCTTAGAGGAAGCAGAGCTGGAGGACTCTGGCCGTCCATATCAGGGGCCAAGGTCACTGAGGTAGTTAAAAAGCTCTGAGGTGGTGGGGCTCCTAGGATGGACGTGGTTCAAGACTCTGGATGTTGTGGGGCTGTCCTGGTTGACACGTCTCTGCAATATTGCATGGACATCGGGGGGCAGTGCCTCTGGATTGGCAAACCGGAGTGGTGGTCCCCTTTTTGAGAAGGGTGACCGGAGGGTGTGCTCCAACTTTAGGGGTTTTCAGCTTCCCCGGTAAGGTCTATTCAGGGGTGCTAGAGAAGAGAGTTTGGTGGATGGTCAAATCTCAGATTCAAGAGGAACAATGTGGATTCTGTCCCAGCCTTGGAACATTGGACCAGCTCTACACCTTGGGCAGGATCCTGGAGGGGGCATGGGAGTTTGCCCAACCAGTCCACAAGTGTTTTGTGGATTTGGAGAAGGCATTCGACCGTGTCCCTCGAAGCATCCTGTGGGGTGTGCTCCAAGAGTATGGGGTACAAGGCTCATTGATACAAGCCATTCACTCACTTTACAGGAGGAGCAGGAGCTTGGTCCGCATTGCCGGTAATAAGTCAAACTTGTTTCCTGTTGAGGTTGGACTCTGCCAGGGCTGCCCTTTGTCACTGATTCTGTTCATAAGTTTTATAGACAGAATTTCTAGGTGCAGCCAGGAAGTGGAGGGGGTCTGGTTTGGTGACCTCAGAATCTCATCTCTGCTATTTGCGGATGACGTGGTTCTGTTGGCTTCATTGGACTGTGACCTCCAGCTCTCACTGGAGCGGTTCACAGCCGAGTGTGAAGCAGCGGGGATGAGAGTCAGCACCTCTAAATCTGAGGCCATGGTTCTCTGCCGGAAAAGGGTGGAATGATCTTTCCGGGTTTGGGACACATTACTGCCTCAAATAGAGGAGTTCAAGTATCTCGGTGCCTTGTTCACGAGTGAGGGAAGAATGGAGCGGGAGGTTGACAGACGGATTGGTACGGCTACTGCGGGCTCTGCAACGGTCCGTCGTGGTGAAAAAAAGAGCTGAGCCAAAAGGCGAGACTGTCGATTTACCAGTCGATCTACGTTCCTACCCTCACCTATGGCCACGATCTTTAGGGAGTGACCGAAAGAGCAAGATCGCGGATACAAGTGGCCAAAGTGAGTTTTCTCCGCAGGGTGACTGGACTGTCCCTTAGAGGTAGGGTGAGGAGTTCAGTTATCCAGGAGAGACTCGGAGTAGAGTCGCTGCTCCTCCGCATTGAGAGGAGTCAGTTGAGGTGGTTCGGGCATCTGGACGCCTCCCAGGGGGGTGTTCTGGGCATGTCCCACTGGGAGAAGGCCACGGGGCAGACACAGGACACACTGGAGGGATTATATCTCCCGGCTGGTCTGGGAATGCCTCGGGGTCCCCCCAGAGGAGCTGGAGAAGGTGGCTGGGGAGAGGGAGGTCTGGGCTTCCCTGCTTAGGCTGCTGCCCCCACAACCCGACCTTGGATAAGCGGTGGACAGTGGATGGATGGATGGATGGATGGTTTTGAAATTGACACCAATCTGAGGTGAAAGTCAGTACAAAGCGTCTAGTCAACTTTTCTTCTGTCTAGTATTTTAATTCTTTTGTGTTTATTGGCAAACTGGTCAACACAATTTACAGCCTGTTATCTTTCACATTACTGGCAGTTTCTCTGTTGAACCAAAATGCCATATGAAACAAAGGCACGCCTGTAATCAAAGCTGAGAAACATTCAGGAAACAGAGTGCTAAAGACTGGTATTGGTTGTAAGCAGGTTCAGAAATTATACAGAATAATAGTTAAAATTAAAGAATCAAATATTGTAAGTCCACATCATCTTATTTTCCTGGAATCCATGAATTCGGCTGTATACATTGTTAAGCTGTTTAGAGCTGAACTGAAAATGTAATTGTTTAATAATAGAACATTTTCAACCAGTAAATTAAACAACATAACATTTTCCATTGAAATCCACTAGTTTTTATACACTGTTCACTCACCATAACATTAAAACCACTTGCATAATATTATGAGGGTTCTCTTCGTTCTGTCAGAACAGCTGTAACCCATTAAGGCATTAGTAGAAGATCCTTTAAGTCCTGTAAGTTGTGAGGTGGGTTTTCCATGGATTGTGCTTGTTTTTCCAGCACAACTCCCAGATGCACATTTGGATTGAGGTCTGGTAAATTTGAGGGCCAAATTTATAGATTTTCTTTGTCATGTACTCACACCATTTCTGAACAAATTTGTGTATTGTGGTAGGAAGCATTATTCTGCTGAAAGAGGCCACACCCATTAGGTAATACTATTGCCATGAAGGAATGTTCATTGTCTTCAGTAATCTTTAGGTATGTGGTACATGTCAGAGTAACATCCACAGCCCCGTACACAGGAAGCTGTGATGCACTGTGTGTTTTGACACCTTTCTCATGGCTAGCATTCATTTTTGTAGCAACTTACTCCCCACACTCATCAATGAGCCTTGGGCGGCCATGCCCATGTTGTGGGTTCGCTGGTTGTCCTTTATTGACTGTTTTTGGTAGATACTAACCACTGCATACCAAAAACACTCCACATTCCTTCCACATTTAGAGATGCTTTCCCCTATCTTCTAGCTATCACAATATGGCCGTGGTCAAAGTTGCTCAGATCCCTACGCTTGCCCATTTTTTCTACCTCATGCAAACTACCTTCAAGAACTGACTGTTGAATTGCTGCCTAATATATTTATTCCACCTCTTGATAGGCACCATTGTAATAAGATAATCAGTGTTATTCTCTTCACCTGTCATTGGTTTCAATGTTGTGGCTGATCGGTGTATAAAAGATATTTTTTAAGGAAGCCGTCAAATTTAAACAGCACTTGTATTACCCTTCTGTACCTCCTATTCCGTGGAAAGAAGTGAAGGTGTATGTTTTATGATAACAGATTTAAATTTTAACAACCAAAGTCCAAAGCAGACTGCTGTAAGGAAAAACTCCTTAAAAAATACAAAGATCAGGTGCAGGAAATAAACAGTTTAATGTTTTGAGTATTTTTACACATTCACTAAATTCTGCACAATGTTTGTTGAAAATTTTAAGGTTTCAGAGGAATAATAAAATTATTTTTTAAGCTCTTTGTGATGCATAATATCTGTGATCTCACTGCAAACATTAATAGTACAAGATTTTGTAATGTACTGCACAAAAAAGGACATCTAGCTTAAAGCAGATTTTTTAAGTTTACTAAAGGAAAATTAAATATAAGTTGAAGTGGGGAAAAAAAAAACATTTGTGTTTGTGTACTTCAAACTTAACCTTACGTGGAGTGAATTGTTTTAGAAAATGTATCCAATGTTAATGCTTGTTTCTTAGTAACAGATTCCAAATGTAATATTTAGGAGTTTGTTGTCTGAATTCCAATGGCATTTCTTTTATTTTAAAAATTCTGACACAACTTTTTGATCTTTTCAGTATTCCAGGTGGAGGTTATGGGAACCTTGCAGAGAGGGATGGAAGAAAACATAGGCTGTGATAATCTTGTCCTAGAGATCAATTCTTTAAAGTAAGAAGACATTAGAGCGTAGTATGGAAGTTTAGTGTTGAATTTGCATCTTAAAGGGAGGAAATGTACTTTATCAGTCTTCATGCTCACTTGTTTTGGTTTATTTGAGGTTGTTGCAGTATAAGCCATATTCCAAAATCTACAGTAAAGCAATCAGATGCTAAAAAATACCCCAGATGTTCATGTCCAGTTTGTAAAGCATACAATGAATAAGATTTTTTTTGAAAGGTTGTAAATTACAGATTTTAGTCGATGGGTTTAAATTGTTAATTCAAAGTGTAATTGTAAAGAAGCACTTATGTTATTTTTTGCATTTACAGATATGCCTACAACATATCTCTGAAAGAGGTAATGCAAGTTATCAGTAAAGTGGTGCTGGAATTTCCCATACAACAGCAGGGATGCAGCTTGTCTGCAGCACAGTACAGTTCACTGATCATTCCTGTAAGTCACACATTCCAATGAAACTTAAATATATTTAGTATTCTATTTGTAGCTGCATTTTCCCAAAATTACCAAAGTTCTGCAGCTTTAATTTGCTTCATGGGATTCTAGCAATAGCCTGATATGTTGAAATGATTCCACAGGCAAAATATCTTCATTTTTAAAAGCTTTAGTAAAGTAAAACAGTTCACACAAAAATAGGGAAAAAATGGGCATTTGCAAAGTAAAGAAAAGTTCTATTATAGCTTATGTCTTGTTTCTTTCTTTACGTTCTCTCATACAGCTGAACCATTTCTATATGGTCAGAAAACTGTATGCCTATCCCATTCACAAACTGAAAATGGCCGTATCAGTCCATGCTAGCAACGAGACTAATTCCAGACACACACTGACTCAATTTACACACTGTATTACTGATATAGCAAGAAGGTTCTATCACATATTAACATACGGGGGAGAAAGACTATACCATAAGCTGTAAATATGAAAAAAATTGTATTCTATTCTACTTAAGCAAACAAAATTATGCGTTTAGCTTAACACTAGAATTACCAAAGCCTACGAAAAAACTCAGAGATCTGTCCCACCTTAAATCCCTTCACACCACTCCGCCAGCGTCTTTTGTCCTGTAAATGTATTGATAATGTACAAACAGCCTACTATCACATCCCCCCACCGCTGCACAGTTTTCTCAGCTCAAGTCTGTTTACCTGCGTGTCAGTTGCTTAGAGTTGTATAGAGTGAGAAGTCAAGCAAAATGACACCTTTTATAAATACTATATCGTTATTTGGAGCACTTGCATTTCATGTGTGTTCTGTGTCTACAACAATCTATGTAAAGACATTGTTAAAACAGAAACGTTTTTCTTGTTTTAGTAATAATTAACAAAATGTAGACATGTGTGAAGCCAGAAGTACAAATATCATATCACAAAAGGTACAAATATAACAGAACAAGAGCGCTTCTATTCAAGAATATAACTGCAGTAAAAGAACCTGCATTAGGGTGCGACATTCACACCCCTTTGATACGACCGCTTCGGTGGCGCAACGGTATCAACTGTTGACTGGTAATCAAAACTTCACGGGTTCGACCCCGGACGAGTCCGTTTTAAGAAATGAACTGCTCTTATTCTTACTATTGTAGAATAATAACATATGTTTGATTTGAGTCTGTAACAGCCGGTGTAAATTTATGATACTTGTAAAGGTTAGCTTTGGTTTTTTTATTCAGTTTTATTTTCTCAGTCGCGTTCATGATCCTACACCCCTGATCTGACACTCCTTTTTTCACATAAAGACTCACTATAACAGAGGAGAACTCAGATGATGACGACAGTTCTACATCGGAGAAAGAATGCACGTTACACTTTTGCCGTCGCTGTACTTTGTATATGTACACGGGAAGCTCTGCAGTCTACTTGTGACTTTACGCTGTAGGAAAATAATTAAATAAATCAAGGAAAATAGGTAAATAACATTCGATCTGGCTGTTATATACAAATTAAAGCGACAGCAGCTTCCACCTTCAGCTATAGACTCTTCAGTATGCTAACGACTCTCCATGCTAGTGTTTAGATCAAAGGGGTGTGAATTTCACACCCTAACGCAGGTTCTTTTTCTGCATTTATATTCTTGAATAGAAGTGCACTTGTTCTGTTATATTTGTACCTTTTGTGAAAGTGTTTATTTGATATTTGGACTTCAGGTTTAACACATTTTACACTTCATGTCTACATTTTGTCAATTACTAAAACATGAAAAACGTTTCTATTTTAACGATGTGTTTATATAGATTGTTGTAGACACTGAACACACATGAAATGCTTGTGTTCCAAATAACGATATAATATTTATAAAAGGTGTCATTTTGCTTGACTTCTCACTCTATACAACTCTAAGCAACTGACATGCAGGTAAACAGACTTGAGCTGAGAAAACTGTGCGGCAGTGGGGGGATGTGATAGTAGGTTGCTTGCTGCTTATTGACACATTTACAGGACAAAAGATGCTGGCAGAGAGGTGCGAAGGGATTTAAGGTGGGACGGATATAGTTTTTTTGTAGGCTTTGGTAATTTTAGTGTTAAAGCTTTATCCTTCTAAGATTGGCTCTTACACTACTGTTAATTGAATGTGTGTGATTGCATATCTATCAATATGCAATACTTATTGCATCTGAAATGTTCTATTTGTCCCTGCTAAATACACCATTACTATATTATATATTTCAGTGTTATTTCCGTTGTTTGAAATGTTTGCCATTAATGGAAAAATCCCTGTTTCATTCATTGCTTTTTCAATTACTTGTTGTAAAGTCAATGAATGTCAAATTCCAGACAGTTTGTTACACATTTTAGAATTATCATGTACTAGCAAAATACCCACACTTTGCAGCGGCGAAGTACTGCCTTAAAATTTTAATTAAGAAGAAAAGTTAACCTTTTTAAACTGTGGGAAAATATACCAATAATTTTTTGTTAAGGATCTCTTTGTATACCACGTTGTCAGTTCGGCCGTCCGGTTGTAATATGACCAAGCTGTGCGCTGAGCTTACTCTTGAGCATGCAACATACAGTTGGCCATGTGAAAAGCAATCTTGCCTCAAATCTCACAGCTTGGATTGCTGCTGTCATAATCGGTTTGAGTTTCATGGTTTGTTTCAATAACGACAGTATTTGTAGGACTTGTTGTGTTGAAGTGACATTCGGCATCTGTCAAACGTTGTAAGCATGAAACCGGTTTCATCGATAACTTTGCATCCAGCTTTTGAGAGTTTAAACATTAATAAACATCAAAGTGTCCACTACTAAAATCGTCACCTGTGAATCTAAGACGTTTAAGAGGCGTTAGCGGTTGTCCAAAGGTGTAAAATATTTGGCCATTTTGGTACACTTGAAAGCGACAACCGAGCAATTCAGCGGCAGCCATCAACTCACAAGCAGAACCATAGGTGAACGGCTTAAGCATTTCACTCTTATAGTGCTCCTGTGTAGTATAATTATCTCCTGTACCGTCATCAGTCCACACCTTGAACCTGTCCCAGTCATTCAATACATAAGACACAATGTTCCTCTGGATATCAAGAGTGAGCTTGATATGGCTGTGCAATATGTAACACAGAAAATTTATAAAAGGCAGGTGCTATCTCCGGGCATGGAAACCACTCGGTAAGTGACAGTTCTTTGATCGACGGTGATCACCTCGATAGACATGTTAATGGGGGTACGGTTGGAACGATAAAGGAAATGGGTACTTGAACAATGTAAAGTAAGTCTAAATTACCTACACAATAACTATAATCGTAATAAACGAACAATACAACAGTGGAGAAGCCGTGGATTAAATAAAAAGGCTGCAGTTACCAGCAGGGAGATGTGAATCCCATGGTGAAGCAAGGAAGGGAATGAAGAGACCGGAGCGACAGACAGCCTTATATAGGCAGGCAGCCAGCCAACAACATGGGAGGCGTTGGGATGGGGGACCCAATGGCGCCTCACATGGTGACCGAGCTGCAGGCTAAGGACGTATATATGTACGTAAGTAGGATTCAGTGAGTGCTGGGAACCTGCGTACCAAATTTCTTGAAGATGGGCCCATAAGTAACAAAGGCCGTTGGAAAGTTCAATATGGCAGCCGACAGTGGCGTCATACTACCGAAATAAGTACATACATCGGTTTCAGTTAGCGCAGGGAAGCCGCCTACCAAATTTTCGTGAAGATGGGGCCATAAATAAGAAAGTTCAACATGGTGGACGTTGTCGACCGTTATGACCGTTACACGTAGAATTTCGAAATGAAACCTGCTTAACATTTGTAAGTAAGCTGTAAGGAATGAGCCTGCCAAATTTCAGCGTTCTACCTACACGGGAAGGTGGAGAATTAGTGACGTTGGAAAGTTTAATATGGCGGCCGACAGTGGCATTATACCAGCGAAATAAGTACGTACATCGGTTTTACCTGCCGAATTTTGTGAAGATGGGCCATAAATAAGAAAGTTTAACATGGCGGACGTTGTCGACCGTTATGCGTAGAATTTCGAAATGAAACCTACTTAACTTTTGTAAGCAAGCTGTAAGGAATGAGCCTGCCAAATTTCAGCCTTCTGCCTACACGGGAAGTTGGAGAATTAGTGATGAGTGAGTGAGTCAGTCATTGAGGGCTTTGCCTTTTATTAGTATAGATGTAAAGCATCGGCCTATAGAACAAGTATTGACAGTGTCTTATTGAAATGTAAACATCTTCCTCACCTACACAGTAAGAAGAGGCTCAACTGATTTTTTGAGTGGCATGCATGATCAGATTAAAAAAGTATTTACAGTTTTAGGCTTTTAACCACACATTATACATTTTATTTCTAAAGATAAAATAGTATGGATTTGTTATACCTTGTTTATTTTCTCACAGTTTGCCAATAAACCTTTTGTTCCAATTATTTAATTCCATAGAATACAAATGTTTGTCAAATAATCTATACTACCCTAATGAGGTCCTTTGAGACCACTGGAGTCATTTTGGTGGCAACGACTTTTATTTCAAAAATTTTGTGTAGATCCATTACATTATTTTTGTATTATTATGTATACATAACACCCACAGATTTGTACTATTTATAGTTCATCCTGTATTCCACCTTTTTGCCAGCTGGTGATTTATAGTCCAGCTAGCCAAGTTAGCAGAATGTTAATTTAATAAAAATAAAATATCTCAACAAGCAAGCACACCAATATAGCTTTTAATATTTTGGCTATTTTTTTTGTCAGGTTTATACAATTTTTCTTCTACGCTGTTATTCTCAAGCAAATATTTTAACTTAATGTAATATGATTTTTATTTCAAAGTATAGTGCTAACTCTACTTATTTAGCTACTTTCACATATAAGTTGTATCCATTTTCAAGAGCAACATCAGTCTATTCATGAAGTTGAAAAGAGACCGAATACTGCTCAGAAAAAGATTGCCATGTCATGCCTTGACAGATCAGTGATTGGATGCATTTTTGTGTAAAATTTTGCCAAACATTTGTCATATCTTCATCTGCTTCTTTTTCTGAAGTGCCTGCACTGCTTTTAAAATTCTTCATATCAGATGTTATGGTGTAAAAGAGCATTATTTTTATTTAAAATGAGCTGCGTCTTTGCTATTCAAAAAGTCTGACGGTGCTCTTTTGCTTTTTATTCATGATGAATATATTTTACCATTGTTAAGTAAACAGTTCAACACATGTAATGCCAAAATCATTCCTATTGCGCCAACATTCCACAGGCATGTCTACTGCCTCATGTTCTGCCTTTGCTCCTTAGTATGCTTTACTTTGTGTATTTTTGACAGTAACTGTAATATAGCTGTTTCTAGTATAGATTCTAAACAGTCATTAACAACAATGACAAATTATTTTTTGTTGATATACTCTTATTTTCTTTAGTTGTTGAAGAGATGGACCCCTGTATTTAAAAATTATATTCGAAGGGCCCAGGACCATCTAGATTGTTTGGCAGCGATTGAAGAGTTTTTTCTTGAACATGATTCTCTTTGGACTGCAATGGTCAAGGTAAATACAAAGTCTGGTGATTTTTTTTTTATCTGTAATTTTCAGCAAGTGACGGCTGTATAACACTTGGTCCCATGACACTTAACTTAGTTTGTTGTCATATATTATCGCTCAAATTTAAAAAAGCATATTAATAATTTGTATGTTCAGAAATAATAAAAACATATTTACTAAGCTTGCAACATTACTTGTGAAACAAACTATTATATGTATACATGTCCTATTCCAATAGGTAAATCACTTTAATTTTAGTAAGTTAGAACTGTGATCTTTTTGATGAATTAGTGCTTTTGTGTGTTCATTTTATAAGTATTCTTCCTAGGTTTTAATGACATCATACCAACAAGATATTTTGGCAGAGGAAGCCATTCTGCGCTGGTTTTCACAAGGGGCAACTACAGAGAAAGCCAAGCAGCTGCGAAAAAATCAGGGGGTAAGCTGGTAGTGGGACAGGAAAAATAATGTGGATGGGTTATGTTAGCTGGATTTAATTATGGGTAGCACATTGGATTTTGCTGTACTGTACTTTCAGCTCCAGAGACTTGATTTAATTTCCTGGCCTGGTCACTGTCATTGTTTGCACTAGGACAGACAAAGTAGCTTTTAAAGCTAGTTCGATGGTTGGATTTAACTATCTAGATAGTTAAAGAGGAATGTACATTCAGTAAATAAAACTTTTCTCTTCAGCTTGTCCTGAACTTCTGATTAATAAGCCAAACAATTTTTAGGCTGCGCAGCATCTCTGTAAATGACACTTCTCAAATTAAACACTATACAGATTTAAAAGAGGGTCTGATAAAGGGGGAAAAATTGAAAGAAGAGTGACTGGATACATGATAATGAGAGAGTTCAACTGCCTGTGGAATCAGGTCCAGAGTCTTAAGGAACCAAGGACTGTCCTGGTATGGTAGCATTGTGTATGAGAGAGGATACTTCATGGTTAGGATTCTGGTCCATTTTAAGACGTGCATAAATGCCTTTCCACACGTGCACAACCACATCATCAAAAAAAGAGTATATTAGAGCGATAATATTACAATGTCACAAAAAGGTGTGTTTTCAGAGCTTTTCAAAGAGCAGGTGCAACCTTTCTAAGTAACATTCACTGGTAATATTCCATCTTTGACATCTCAGAATAATTGTAATAGCAGTGCTGGTGGATCATTGATGTTGCTTTGTTTTTATATGAGGAAAACCACCAAAGATGTATGGCATATTTACTCATAAGACATAAGTCAGGGATCTGGCTGAAATATATTATGCACAAACTGTTATTTGTTAGTGGTTTAGAAAGATAGGCTGTAAACAAGCAGATCTGGTTCTGGCTAAGTGCAAAAGGCTCATTTGCTTCTAGTGAATTAAACAACACTGACTTCATATTTCCATTAACTGTATCTTTCTTGGACTTTGTAGCTCCAGAAGTTAATACAGTGGCTTGAAGAAGCAGAAGAATCATCAGAGGAAGATGGTGAATGAAACCAGCTCCCAGTAACTAGTCAGGACCTTCATGCAGATGAGAAAAGCACCTACTAAGATGCAAGATGCCTGTGCCTTGGTAATCTAGACATTACAGTGGTCTCCAGCTTTGGTTAGGCTCTACAGCAGAAATGTGGAGGAGATGTAATTCAGAGTCAGGCTGTTCCTGAAAGCTTTCAATTAAAAATCTATATATTTCAACATAATTCATTTATTGAACTGCATATCGATGGTGTACTGTACATATGTTCTCCAGTACATCTGCTATTTATTTAAAGGGAATAAAACTTCTCTGCAAGTGAAAAGCATATATATGTGTGATGTTTTTCTTTATATTAAATGAAAAAGGCTGAGTTGGGGAAAGAACACTTACTTTGGTATTTGGCTTGATATTAAACATTTATCCAAAGTTTGATGTGAATAACAATCTTTTTCTGTTTGTGTCTCTCTGTGTTAAAGTTTATGCCATTTCTGAGAAATTAGTTGAAAAACTGCAGTGCCATCATCCTCTAGCCTTTTATTTCAAATAGATAAGGACAATGTGAGCATGTATCTGCAAATTTAAGGAACAGATAAAAGTTAATTCCATGCATAAAGTTACAAATGGCATTGTGGACTGTTAAGTCTTTGTTGCCGCAATGTTTGTAACATTTTATTCTTTGTTATTTAATCTTTTTTGTATAAACTTGTCAGATTTTTCCAGTATGCACGATTGGATAGTAGTAAATTATGTTAAATGTGATGCCCAAATGAGCTGCTCCATATGTTTGTTTTTATCAATATTCTTCCAAAAATTTTAATAAGTAATCTAATGTGCTGTCTTGGTCTTTCTCCTGTTCTTTGTAAATGAATTAATGTGTGCTGGTAACTGAATGTAAATGTTGATGTTTATAAAGCAGATGAAGGTGTAATGTTGAAATGAACTAACAATGGTGAGGTCAGTGTTGATTGAGAGACTAGCCTAAATATATTAAAGCAGCAGCACACATTTTTCAGAATACAACTGAGGGGGATATACCTAAAAAAAATTTGTATGTCTATGTGTCATAGACTATCCAGTTTAAGGTCATAAGGTACATTTACTGCATATTTAGTAGATCAATTACTTACCAACCAGAGGATGGCCATTTTTTGGAAATGATTCTAAAGAATCCCCTTTTGTAGATTGTGAAAATATGCCTTTTAATGTTGTTGACTTACATAATTAAATTCAGTATTTCAATAGTTTTTTTTTTTAGGTGTTAAGGATTCTTGGCAATTTGTAGGGGTCAGAATAAAATTATGTCTTTAGTCTTAATGTTATCATTTTTGATACTGTGTTGCATTGCTAGGCCATAATGTAGTATTATTTATACATCGATGCTATACAATCTTGACAGCTGTGAAAATTGGTAATGTATTTTGACAATGCAAGGATTTCAAATAGAAGAAATAGATATGTTAAAGTTGTAAGTTCTTATATCCAGGAAAAAATTCATTTTCATCATTTCAGATATATAAAACTGCAGTCTCTCTCTTCAGTCATTTTTTTTGTTTGGGCTGTCTACTGTTCTCAAATTTTACGCTTGTGTCTTTTTGGCAGCCAAGTGTAATCACTGAACAGAAGGGGATAATAATGAACTAAATGACAAGTAGTGTTACTAATAAACTACATTGATCATCAGACATATCTCAGCTCCAACCCCTTGGCATACACTTTCTATTTTTCTTTAATTGTTACAAGTTGGGTCCTTTGTCCCTGCTGGCCAAAGGATAATAGGGCCCTGACCTCTGATGAAACTAACTTGAAACTCAAGGTTATCGAGGTAACTAGTGCCCCATGATTAACTTTTTAACTGAAGCTGTAATGTCAAAAGTCAAAACTGTAGTTCAGCATTTAAATATCATAAAATGATGCCTGCAAAACAGCAATCCAGGTAAAAGGTTGAGAATACCCACAATAATGTAAAATAATACACCAAGATGAAAAACATGAGGGGAAAAATGAAGAGTTCCAAAAATCTCAACATGTAAAGTCTCGTTAAAATTTTACCCTGAATAGAAAGCAGAGTCGAAGAGATTGCTAACAGTGTCAAACACATTCCAGTTTATCGGGTCAAGTTGATGATGAAATATGGAAAATGCCAAGTGAACAGCCCTCCATAACAGTGTTACCTTAATGTCTAATGGTGACCTGCACTGGAAGGAGCAAGCCCTGCATAATGACAACTCCAAACACAGAAAATCAAACTAACAAACCAGATAATGAACAAAGTGCATAACTATAATTCCTGTGGGTAATAATGAGATTGCAATCCAGAAAGAAAGTGCATGGAAAATGATTAGCTAGGGCCGTGAAAAACAACTGAAAAAAATGAGACCCTTCAGTTCAAACCAACATTTATCCAAATCCAACATCTTCACAGACCTTGTCTCCTGGTGCAGTGATCCCATAGGTTGACCAAAGATCAAGTCCTTATCAGGTAGCACTCAACTTGGATTAAAACATCAACCGTGAACACTGATACAGAAAAGCCATGTCATTAATCATATCATTAGCTACCAATCCTATTATTTGGACAACTGAAACAGATGTCCAGGCCCAGTATAGTCATCATATCAGTTAGTAATATGCTTAAAGTGTACTTTACAAGGACTGAGTAGCTGCAATGGAGTTAGTGATTTCACAATTGCACACTGAATTGGACCTTCATGGGCTTTAGTGACACTCCTTTAGCTTGGTAATGTTTGTTGCTCAGATTTTAATTCAAGCTGACTCATGAGTTTAAGTTAAATATGTGTAAATAATATTTTAGGGGAGCTTTTTCTTCTGTTCTTGCTGAGATTACTCAGACATTTCAAAATGATGGCAGCGTGCTGGTGTATTGGTTACAGCTGCTCTTGCTGTCTCCTTGTGCCTGTGAGGTTTTTCCTCCCAGTGATGCTGGCTTCCTTTATGTGTTAGGTTGACTGGCAGTTTTTAATCTGCCCTACGATTCTGAGTATGGGTGGGCCTGGCATCCCAGCCACAATTGGGTTCCTTCATCAGCCATAGTGCTGTCAGGATAGGCACCTACCACATACAACTCTGAATTTCATTAAACAGGATTTGAATATTACTTCATTTCAGTAGAAATAAAAGATAAGAAATTCTTATACAAGTAGCAAATAACCCCTGCTTAGAATTTCTGACTTTTAAAGGCTGAAACCAGAAAATGGTAAGGAGCGTAACTAAAATAGGAGTTCAGTTCATAGAAGGAACTGGTTAGAATGAAAACACTCAAATGTAGAAAAGTTGCCAGATGTTTTCACATTGCTTGTGTTTATTAAGTTATTTATGTATATGTTTAACATTGAACTTACAAAATCAAATTACCAATATTCATGAAGCAAAAGAATTAAATATTTTCTGTGCCTATCCCAATTCTTTGCTTGAGCAATTGTTTCCTGAAAACAAGATTTGCATGCAAATGAAAGCTGCACAAAATGGCACACAGAAGTTTTTTTGTTTTATTGTTAATACTGTTCATTTTTTTAATACTCTTCCCAGAAGTTGATGCTCATTACTGCACTTAAAAGTCTTCCAAGCATGTACATTGGCTGCATTCTTAAGGTTGAATGACAGCAGAACAATTGAAATGAAAATGGTACTTGTACTGTTTATGTACACTACGTGGCCATAAGTATGCGGATACCCCTTTAAATTTTTTTCAGCCACACCCTGGCCATGTAGTCAAACACTGGCAGTAAAGTGGGTCATAATGAAGAGCTCAGTGACTTTCAAAGTGGCAATATTATAGGATGCCACCTTTCCAACAAGCCAGTTAGTCAAGTTTCTATGCCGGTAGAGCTGCTCCAGTGCACTTTACATGCTGTTATTACTGCAGACCTGTGGAATGATCTCCTTTTATCTATTTGAACTGCACCCAATTTACTTGTGTTTAGGTGTTTTTTGTTTGAAAATGCACTTTTTATTACATGTTTTGGATCTGCTTAGTTTCTCTCCTACAGAATTGCTGCTGCCACAAAGAGTTTAGAATACTTTTGTGCTAGTCTCTCTGCAGGTATACTGTAATTATGTTGTAGTTCTACTTCCTTGTGCTCATTTTTTTTATCCTGTTCTCTGTTGCCTTTGATGCTTGCAGCTTTTAGTCATTCTTGTATGTCATATCATTTGCTTTGTGGGTTATCCTGGACTGCTAAATAAATAATAACGTGAGAATATCTAGAAGAAAGAACTGCTGAGCCTTGAAGCTGTAGGCCACACATTCTCAAAGAACTGGACCACCAAGTGCTTGACTGCAACACCCACTGCAAAGTTCCAGACTGCCCCTGAAAATGACATTAGCACAAAAGTGGTTCTTTGGGAGTTTCATGAAATGGATTTCCATGGCTAAGAATCTGCACTTAAGCCTCCGGTCACCATGTGCTATGCCAAGCATCAGCCTGAGTGGTGTAACAATTGGGTTGGAACAAAAAGATCTGCAGGCACTATGGCCCTCCAGGACCAACCTTGCAGACCTCTGATCTAGATTGATGAATCCCGATCATGGCAGTCTGGCAGACAAATCTATGGCTCAGTGTACATATTAAAGTCCATATAGAAATGGCTTATTGAGATTGGTGTGGTAGTATCTGACTGGCCTGCTCTGAGCCCTGAACTCAACCCCATCAAACTCCTTTGAGCCAAGCTCTATTACTCAACTAATGTCCAACCTCACTAATGCTCTTCTTGCTGAATAAAAGCAAACCCCCCCACAGCTATGTTCCAAAATTTAGTGGGAAGGCAGATGTAATGTTTGGGTGGGGTTGGTGGCCAATGTAGTATAGATAAATTTGTAATGATATCCAAAAATAGGTTCCTTTAAAATAATAAATATATTACAGATGTTAGAACTCTAGAAACTTATGAAACAGTATTTCATCATTTTTATTTGGTGATGCTTGTAAATCTATGTTTATGCTAAATTGATCTGTGAGCCTGACAACACGTGAAATCATGTGAATTTACTTCAATTATGACGGATTAAACTTTTATAATGAAAAACATGTTTAAACACTAAGCTAATGGAAGTGAAGCAGTAATTCTTTCCACTGCCTCTTCTATTCCGCTTGTATATGTTTCAAGCTTTTCCTAAAATGTATGTAAAGACTAAGAGGAGGGCCAGCGCAGTAGTGCTTTGATTAATGAGCACTTCTAGCTTAAGGGATCTGGGTTCAATTCAAGGCTTGACCATTTCCTGTCTGATGTTTCCATGTTATTCCTGGACTGCATGGGGATTTCTTCTGATATTTGAGTTTAACCCTACAGATGTTCATGTTAGGTATGATGGTGACCATAACTTGTACAGAGGCATGTAAAAGTATCCTCCGTGTTGGAGAGTCATCTTCTGCAGATTCGATTCCTACCTTAATGAGCACCTGTAGCCAAAGGTCTGAAGTGTGTCACTGTGATTTGTAAGGTTCATCCCATAATCAATGATTTTACTCAAAACTAAGGCCATGAATTACACACTGTTGAAAACATCAGGAAACCAGAGAAGACAGGGAGAGAACGTTACTGCCATGTAAGCAACCTGACAGGGAAGTGGGGTGAGACAAGTGGAGACAACTGAGGCCTGATATTAAAAGAGAGAAGATGTATGCCATGGTCTGATGGTCAGTTTATGTTACTATGTGCTATTTCCATGTACCTTATGGCCATGTTTGGCAACTGCATGTTCTTATTTTGATAACAAAAACTATAAGAAAAGTATAAATCTCTGGCAACTGCCCTGAACATTAGAGCTCACCTGTGGAGAGATGGAAGATATCTCTCCTGCCCGTACCTGGGAAACATGTCTCCAATACTCTCCCAGAGCCAAATGCAGGAAACCCATGACTGCACGTTTTTGCCAGTAGCTCTCCTTTGAAAATTGTATCATTGTTAGTGTCCAGTCAATATTAAAGCAAGATAAGTGAATCTTTTCTTTAGTGTTATTTTTACTTTCATTGACATAGAATCAGTAGGGAAGGAGATAACATTTTATTGTATTCATATATATATTTATGTAGGGTTTTGGTTTAGTTGGTGTACAAGGACGTATTCCAAAGGAGCATGTGCCCCCTGCTGGATGCAGTTACTTGTAGTAAAATGGAAAGGAGGTAAAAAAAAAATAAAGAATGACTCATAAAGAATTACTCATACCTTAATGAAAAACACAAAACATGTAAATAAAATAATTTTTAATATACAGGAGACTGGTAGACTTGCTAAGTTAAAGCAAAAGAAAAATGGCAGTAAATACAGAGAAAAATAATTTTCATATAATTTACCATATTATATTCTATGTTGAAAAGTAAAAATTGATTGATTTTGATTTATTTTATGTAGCAGATTTACAATTATCAAGCTAAAAGGATTGCACACATTTACAAATACTGAAAAAATAACATCCTATTTAATATTGTGGCGAATGGCTGGGGATCCTGCCCAGCCAGGACACCTGGAAGGACCGGGATAAAGACAATACCTTCCCCAGGCCATGAGAGGGCAGTCGCCTTGGTCCACATCAGAGGTTAGAAGCTCAACCCTGTTGGGGCCTGTGGCCACTGCCAGGAGATGCCCAGATGATTATAGAGCCTTGGACTGCAGCACAGTGCTGCCAGCAGAAATTCCAGGCACACCCGGAGTGCTTCCAGGTACTTGTGCAGCACTTCCGCCACACCAGGAAGTGCCGCCCGAAGATTGTCACAAAGCACTTGGAGCACTTTTAGGGCATTGTAAAAAGGGCCGCCTCACTCCATTAGGGGAGGAAGAGGACAGAGCTTACGAGTATTGGAGTGAGGGCGTCAGAAGAATAGAGGAAAGAGAAAAGAAAGAAGGGACTGAGTATTTGTGGCTGATTTATGCATTGTGGGGTGTTGTATAAAGAACAAAATATTAAACGTGTGTGATTTTTGGACATTTGGTGTCTGTCTGTCTGTGTTGGGGGGCTGAACTTCCACAATATATACATAAAAATAAATATGATATTAAAATGAACATACAGTGAAATAAATAATAAAATAAGACCAATTACAAATTATTGACAGAGTAAAAAAAATTCTGGAAGGAATCATCTGGATGGTGTAAGTCATCTTTTCTTTTCAATCACAATGGCCGTTAATGGCTTCCTTACATTTTGTTTAAACACACAAAGCTATTAACCACACACTTTCCCAACCTCACAGACAAAGTGAAACAAATAATAAAACAAACCCACGGACATGGATAGGCTTAGATTGACTGTTCTGTGCTGTGTCGTCAGCAGGTCATTCTCATTGGCTACATATTGATGAATTGTGCATGGCTGGATTTGTTATTTATAAAAAGCTCCTCTGTAGCAGATGAATGTTATGATGTATCACTGAGTAGTTGCTAAGCTGGACCAAGAATGTTTGCGTTGATACCCGAGATGTAGTTCATACTGGAGGTGCGTCTGGGGTAAGCAAAGAGTCAATAAAGAGGTCCTGTTGTGCTTTGTAAGTGCAAGTGATGGCAGCACAATCAAGTCTTACCTGCAGGCTTCCATTGAACTAACTCACTTCTAAGAGTGAAGCAGAAAGAAGCACTGCTTTTAGTTTCAGTGGTGTCTGTGCACCTGCTCACACTTGTCTTGCCGATCTTTTTTTAACAGTAACCGAAGGGCTGACACAGGATACCCATTCTTGAACCTGAAAGAAAAACAAAATTATTGGTATACTGAGGCATGGTTACATTTTATCAGTCAGGCTTTTATGGTATATATTTATAAAGTTTTTAATGTAAGGAGGGTGACAAAAACACGGAGAGATCATAAAGGCGTTGGGGCAACAGATAGTGATCCCGATATATAATTGAAAGAAGAAGTTCACAAAGGCTGTGGTGGGCTGGCGCCCTTCCCGGGGTTTGTTCCTGCCTTGCGCCCTGTGCTGGCTGGGATTGGCTCCAGCAGACCCCCGTTACCCTGTGTTAGGATATAGCGGGTTGGTGAATGACTGACTGACTGACTGACTGTTTACAAAGGAAAAAAGCAATTGTTGAAGAGAAGTCTTTCCAGAATTTACTGAAGAAAAGAGGCTGGTTATAAGGAAGGGGAGGAGGAAGCGGTAGGTTCAAGTGACTGGAAACAGCAAGTGGCATCAGATGTCTCGGTGCTGTCAGTCTTTTGGTCTGCAGGTCGAGGAAGAGGAGAGGCCAACCGCCAGCTCAGAGTGGAATTACTATTTGATGATATCTGCTGTGGACTCCCAAGTGCATGTGTGTGACAGGAGAATTATGCTAAGGCCGGGCAAACAAGGTATGACTAAAATGACATAAGAACAAATCGTGGGTGTGCAAATCTGGACTGTTGGCACAAAGTGTAATATTCTTCTCATTATGCCACAGTAAGTTCATTGGTCCATCACAACTGGTATCCATCGATCTGTGACTTTTATCAGTCTTTGGATGTTTCTTTCCCAGTATTTCAAAAATTACAAAATGTCTAAATTGAATCAGTATGCAAAAATTGAATAACAGGTCACTGAAGGCCATTACTGGATGAAAATTGGAAGATGGTTTTGATTAAACATGGTGCATATATCTTATTTCTTTACATGTTGGATGATTCATCTTTTGTGGTTTATTTATAAATATTGTGTGTCATGTTGAAAAAGATGAGAAGGTTAAGTGCCTCTGTGATATATTCCCCGTTTTTGCTGCCTGGTCAGCCACAATGATTTTAGATTACAGCCCATTAGGGCATTTAATGAAGGGATTGGGACAAGAAATGTTTGTTTGAAACTAGCAGGGTCCAAGACGAACATTTCTCCTAAACCAAAGTGCCAATTCCTAATTGTAAACCAGCCATTCTTAATCAAGACTAAAAGCAAGAGGTCTGTTATGATTTCCTGCCACAACAAAAGCACATAAATTGGTTTTGGCTTTGTGAAATGTCACCAAAAGCAGGCTAGATTCTTCAATTGCTGGCCCAGAAAAAACTCAACCAACACCCATCTAGTTCTCAAAAGCTAACTGAGGCTTTGGCCTAGGCTAGGCCCAAAACCGGGAACATTATTTTTTTAAAGTTTAACGAGGAACATTATTTTTTAAAAAATCTTAACAGAGGTAAGGAGGATCACGATCAAGCCTCAGGCCCACAATAACAAAACAAAGTGTTTTTTTATTAAAAAACATATTTAAATAATTCAAAATTCAAAAGGCAAAGCTGGGAAGAATGAGAAAATATATGTTTTGCCTAAAGGGCATAAGCTTCAGCAAACAAATTCTTCTTTTCCTTTCAGCTGCTCCCATTAGGGGTTGCCACAGCAGATGATCTTCTTCCATACCTTTCTGTATGTCCTCTCTCCCCACAGCCATAAACCTTCTCTTAGGCCTTCCTTTTTTTCTCTTGCCTGGCAGCTCTATCCTTAGCATCCTTCTCCCAATATACCCAGAATCTCTCCTCTGCGCATGCCCAAACCAACGTAATCTCGCCTCTCTGACTTTGTCTCCCAACCATCCAACTTGAGCTGACCCTCTAATGTACTCATTTCTAATCCTATCCATCCTTATCACACCCAGTGCAAATCTTAGCATCTTTAACTATGCTACCTCCAGCTCTGTCTCCTGCTTTCTGGTCAGTGCCACCGTCTCCAATCCATATAACATAGCTGATCTCACTACCGTCCTGTAGACCTTCTCTTTCATTCTTGCTGATATCTGAAACATTGCATCTATGGTGCTCTTTCTTGGCATGAAACCATACTGCTGCTCACTAATCATCACCTCACTTCTTAACCTAGCTTCCACTACTCTTTCCCATAACTTCATGCTGTGGCTCACCAGTTTTATCCCCCTGTAGTTACTACAGTCCTGCATATCCCCCTTATTCTTAAATACCGGCACCAGTACACTTCTTCTCCACTCCTCAGGCATCTTCTCACTTTCCAAGATTCCATTAAACAATGTGGTTAAAAACTCCACTCCCATCTCTCCTAGACACCTCCATGCTTCCATAGGCCTTTCCATTTTTCATTCTCTTCATAGCTGTCCTTACTTCCTCCTTGCTAATCTCTTTTTGATTCAGTATCTCCACATCATCCAACCTCTTCTCTCTCTCCTTCTCTTTATTCATTAGCCACTCAATGTACTCTTTCCATCTGCTCAACACACTCTCCTCACTTATGTTTCCATCTTTATCCTTTATCACCCTAACAAGCACATCCTTCCTAGCTCGTCCCTCAGTCTAGCCAATCGGTACAGGTCTTTTTCTCCCTCCTTAGTGTCCAACCTCTCATACAACTCATCATGTCCCTTTTCTTTAGCCTTCGCCATCTCTCTCTTCTTCTGTTTTTTTTCAGCAAACAAATCCAATATCACAAAACAAATATAGTACCTTAACATAGGAGCAGGAGACTAAATCCAGGAAATCAACAAGAACAGTGTAAGTCACAAAAACAGAATGTAGATCACAATCACAAAGCCATAGCTTCAGTGTAGCCGTTTATAGAGCTGGGGACACCCCTATGCTGCACCATCATGTGGGCCCACTTCTTTGGCTTCCATTTTAAGGAAGCAGGGTGGATAGTTTACCTAAGCCATTCATTATTAACATAATACTTGAAAATTTCTCTCATCATTTGTCTCCCATTTACACCTGAGATTTGAAGATTTTTTGTGAATTCCGCTTGCAAGGGCAGCTTAAAACAAAGGCACAGTGGACTGGTAAACACCTGCAGTGCTGCTAAAACTTATGTGTAATATTCTTAAACCCTGTTAATCCAGTTTATGGTGATTGGGGGCCAAATCAAGCAGGCAAAAAGCAAAAACTAGTATGAGAGAAAAATTTAAATGTAACAATAGTTAAGTAATTTGGTTTGCAGTGCACATTGAAATACATAAGCATTTGTTTTTGAAATGTTATGAAGAGAGCTACTGAAATGGTTAAGGAAATGTGCTAGAAGAAATACTGATGTCATACACAATATGTACTAAGAGACAACTAAGAGATTAGCAGATGTCCTGTAAACAAGAAGACTGGACAGTGGCCACATACACAGAGATTGTAAGGGTAACAGCTGAACATTATAGATGTGAGAAGAACAAGTGTGTGGTAGGACAGACTTTTATTTCAATAAGTCATTTGGGTGTAAACCAACAAATCAAACAGAGTAAATGTATGCATTCATCAGCACTGTTTTGTAAATTCTGTTGTTTTTAAAATGAACCTCTGGCCTTACTTTTTTGACCATTTTGTAACAGACTGCTGTGACGAATGCTCCCTCTTCAGCATTTGCTGTAAGAGTAAATAAAGGACGTAATGGACACGTTTTCTCCTGCCTGGCTTTCAGAGGTTTTATCAAACTTGTTCTTTCTTTAATTATTATATTAATTTCTGCCACACTAGTCCTCTAGATGGTGCCAGTTGGTCACAGGGTCCACTCAGGCACTCACTCACACTAGGCTAATTTGGAATATGCCAGTTAACCTAATGCCAGCATCTTTGGAGTACAGAAAAGGAAAAAAAATGCTCTCTCCACACAAAGATTAGGCATAGGATTTAAATGCAGGGCAGTGAATCTGGGAGGCAGCAGCTCTTACCACTATTGTGTTTTCACACATAATGTCTTGGCTTGTAGTTGATGACCCAATGCCACATTAAATGTGAACTAAATTTGGTCTGCTCATCTTAGTTTTTGGAGATTTCTAATTATGAAAAGTGACCCTCACGTGTGTGAAGAAGTCCTTCTATCTGTCTACTTAAGGTCCCTTCCACATCTATGTGTGTCTAATCCTGCTTTGGATGTGTTAGCCCTGCTGGAAGTGAACAAATTAAATCTATCAAAAAAAATTAAACTGTCGATATTGTATATTGTGACTAATTGTTTCTAAATGTTATATTTTTTAATTGTATTTATTAATTTATTTGAGTAGTCTGGTGTGGACCGAGTGAGTCAAATTCTCAGTTTGTGCGTCAAGAACCATGTTGGTATTAACATTTGAATGATATTTTTTAAAAATGTTGCTTACCCCATGTAAGTTTCAATTGCATGTTTTCATAAGGAACAGAAATAAATTTCTGATATAATAGACATCTATGGTGATGAACAGCAAACAATATCAAAAACATCCAATGAAAAAAATCTCACGTTACTCGTGTTGCATAACCTGCATGTCAAGTCATCCAATCATGCAGTATGCTCACAATGTCCGAAACACTTTGTGTTAGTGTTTCACTTGTAAATGCACAAACATAATGTTTTCACACACTTTTTTTAATCTTTCAAAAATATAAATAGGCGCAGTGGGTAGCGCTACTGCCTCTCAGTTAGGAGACCCGGGTTTGCTTGTTCTCCCCATGCCTGTGTGGGTTTCTTCCCACAGCCCAAAGACATGCAGGTTAGGTGCATTGGCGATCCTAAATTGTCCCTAGTGTGTGTTTGATGTGTGGGTGTGTGTGTGCCCTGCGGTGGGCTGGCACCCTGCCTGGGGTTTATTTCCTACCTTGCTCCCTGTGTTGGCTCCAGCAGACCCCCGTGACCCCGTGTTTGGGTATAGCAGGTTGGATAATGGATGGATGGATGGATAAATATAAATATAAATGTAATAGCATAAAGTGGGTCTACAATTTAAATGCTCTTTTGCATTTGAGTGTGTTCAATTTTCACTCACGGGAGAGTTTTCCAGAGACAGACTATTTTATAATTTTAACATAATTTTAGTGTAAATACATATATTTGGAACGTTGTCAGTGTATGATTGGATGACATGACACGTGGCTTATGTGACACAGGTAATGTGAGATTTTCTCATGGACAATTTTGATGTTGGTCACTATTGTCCAAAGTAGGTCACTGTAGGCTTTTGTTGTATCAGAAACTTTTTTATCTTCATTCTTCATAAAAACATGAGACTCAAAAATTATCTTGGCCATCATTACAAACTACATGGAGTTAGTAACATCTAAAAATATTGTATCCACGTTAAGTATTCCTTTAGGTTTGTTTCAATGTTTGGTAAACTGAAGACTCCACTTTTTTTTTCTTTTTCCTTTCACATAGACTCTCAAACAGGTCACTTTACCCATAAATAAGGAAGGCTCTTCCCCGTCTTCTCCCTTCCCTTAGTCCTCCATGCCTTTCCATACACTCACCTTTTGTAAAATGGCTGCTTCAACTTCATTACTGATCTTCTGTGAAGTAAGAACTGAGACCTGAAGATTTACAATGGTGAACTTGCCTGTAAAATAAAAGCATGAAAAATACATGGCTGAATTAAAATGTGATAATTTTACTGCAGCATTACCATTGCTAGCAATGATCTTTATGTTGCATTCCTGTATTATGATGGAATCGGGCTCACAGAACAACTCACTTTTATCTAATGGAAAAAACGAGAGCTGTGGTGCTCACCAGCCTTGTCTCATACAGTACAAGGTTAACTAAAACCAGGCAGTGATGTACCATCAGAAGTAACAACCCATTTGGAACATCTTACGCTATGTGAAGTTCTTTTCCCAATATAGAACCTATCCTAATATCACTGGGCTTAAAAGGCAGGAACTAATCCTGGACTGGATGCCATCCTTGGGCACTCAATAGCCTGGAACCAGTTAACCAGCGTGACTATGAAGTGGAGGCCAGATGGAAATGGGAAAAATGCTAAATCTGCACAGAAAGTGACCGGAGCTTCAATTATAAAACTTTGCGTGGATTAAAGTGTGAAAATATGTGCACGCCAAAAAGAGAGGAAAATGCATATGGCAAAAAAAAAAAAAAAAATAAAACAAAAGATTTATAAAAAGTGGCATATGCACATTTCTACACAAATTACCATTTATAAATCACAACCAATTTGTAAATAAGATTGGTTTCAAATGACGTCTCAACAGACTTCAGTCCAAAAATAGAACAACAACAATAGGCAAACATGCCAGTTTTAAAGGCGAACAGAGGAAGTGATGTCAGTTGGGCATGGCCTGGAACAGGAAGTGACATCCTTGTATCCAGGTGAAATTTCCCATGGTTGGTTGCCAATGAAATAGTGGAAGGATTAGTGCACTCTGCCACCACCTGGTCTGGAATGGACTTCAGCTGCCTCCCATGTGCACATTTGTGACAGTGTACATGAGCGCACTTTGAATGCCACCCCGAAATATCCATATATGAAGCATGCTAATCAGCCATATGCATATGCAATCACGATGCTACAGAAATTCATTGGTTGGTAGAGCAGCTCCCTTCTGACATATCGAGACCGTGTCAGCATTCAAGAGTATTTGGCTGTGCTCTGAGAGTACAAGATTGTGCCCAGCATTGTAGCATTTCTCCTCTGCACTTTGAGGCTCAGAGAATGGTGTAAGGCACCATCTGCTAAGCGGCTGCTCATTATCACTTGATACATATAACATGCTATTACAATGAATATTTACAGACCATAAGAAACACTGAGGGTTCAGTCAGTTACCTAACCAACAAGCCAGCCACCACATATACTACTGAGACACAACATTTGCCAGTCACATCTTGGATGACTTGTGTTTTAATGGAATGTAACTGTTTATGATTAACAAAAGCAGCTACATTCTTGCTAGGTGCCCTTATTGCAATATGAGTGCAGTTAAATTGTTCTATTTACATTAGGAGAACCAGACACTGCTGCAAATTGCCTTTGTATGTTGACAAAAACATGTTATGCCTACCCACACCAATGGTTGGTTAATGGCTTCCAGCATGGCAGGCAGAATGAAGTGAAGTTTGACTGAGCTATCCCTGACCTAACAGCCAGTTCCCTGAGAAGTGACGACTTTTAGCCAATATACCATATTTACGTGTGTACCATGCGCACATTTTTTCCCGAAAATTAGCATTAGAAAATCAGGTGCGTGTCATACACGAGGAAATGTAATTTTGCAATGTTTACTTCTTCTGCTTGGGCTCGCTCTCTCTCTCTCTCTCTAAACGCTTCCTATACAATCACAATGCGCGTCGTACATGGGGCAAAACGATTTTCGTGATTTTCTTTGTAAATATTAGGGTGCGCGTCTTAAATGAAGGAGCGTGGTACATGAGAAAAAACAGTAAACTCACATAAAACCAAAAGTTCTTTTGTGCAAATATGTAGCATTATACCCCTTAAAAGCGAAATAAAATAGTCTTTATATCATATTCACCACTTTTGAGATGTAATATGTTTCTCAAGTCAACACAGATAAAAATTATTATATCTATGGGCACGAATATTGTAATCATAAAAGGAAGAAGACGGACACAGGTTCAAAGTAGTAACTAACAGGTCCTTTACTAAGATCGTTCCCAGAGTACACGTTACACAGCTTTATTATTAGTCTCTACTTCCTAACAGCTCTCTAATACCCATAATCCCTTATTACTACGGAATCTCCAAAAGTCCAGACTTACAATATACTACAAAAATAGTAGCTTTGTGGTGTGAATTTAGCTGGTTTCCGGCATTTCCCTAGTTGATCAAGGGTGTAGTCTTTTCCCAGTTTCTTAAAAATGTTGCAAATGTATGGGTCAGAGTTGGCATAAATATATGCACATTTTCCCCCTTCAAGTTTTCTTTAATAAGAGCTGATGTTTTCATATGAAGTTGCATACACACATTTCAAGCCTCTTTTTGTTCATACATGAGCTTTATAAATGTGTCCCCTGGCCAGAAACTGAACCCAGGTCTGATGACTGGCTGCTATGGTGTCCATTGTGCTAAAGGCACACTAACATAACTTGAACATCAATTTTTGGGCTTTTCTGTAGGTCAGTTGATATCACCTTGTGTCCTGCATGTCTTAAAAGTGATTCATGGCATTGCTGAATCAAGTATTACATCTTTGCTTTTTCCATCTTATTTTAGATCAAAACTTTACAACACAATGCAATGCAATTAAACAAATAAGAGCATACAACAATATGCTTTAAAGTGAATCCATTAATCCATGTCTATTCATTGTTTTTGGCTAACATGGATGACACACTCAATAAAACTCTGCTAAAAGGAAGGCCCATAATATACTGTATTCAGTACATGGTGTCCTGGGTCATTTCTTAATTCAAACAGGTGAAAAAAGATGGCAAATGTGACAGGCACCCAAAATATAAAATGGTAAAATATTTGCTAGAGAAACAGAGAGAGAGAGATAGAAAGAGAAGGAAGAGAAAAATACAAGGAAGACTAAAAAAAATAAGAGGATAAAAGGCTAATGTACATTCTTTGACAACACCCACATCTTACAGAGAGCCACTTGTCCTGAGAATAACACAGCGTGTGTTGCACAACAAAGGCAGTTAAATTACTGCTTTGAGCTGACCTCCTTTTCAATTAAGATGCCATTCTATCAGAGTCACATGTATCACATGGCATGTAGTTACCTTCTTATAAGTAACTCTGAAAGGCAGGATTTAGTGTCAGAAGTTAGCCCTGCTGCCTAGCATCTTCTAGTCACATTTGGTGTCTCCTCATGGTCTGTTGGGGGGTCTACAGGCTTTTGCCATGTCTGCATGGGCTTTACTCTTGGTACACTAATGTCCCTTCCACATCCTGAAATTGGCTAAATGTCAAATCTAAATTGACCCCAGTCCGAGTAAGTGTGTCTTATGATGTTGTTTCCTTCCTTCTGCCTGGCATTGCTGGCATAGGCTGCAGCTCCTGGTGATACTCATTTGGATTAAGTGGGTTTGAGAATGCAGGTTTTTCAAATGTATTTTTTGATAATGAAGTAATTTACTCATTGTGATGGAGTGCGTAAAATGGCTGATCATTCCTCTGAGGCTGTAGGTCACTGCCAGAGTGGAGTCTGCGTGATTTCTCTGTGTGTCACAATAGTGTTGTCGCACATCCTCAGATACACGCAGGTTAGGTTAACTGGTTTTATAATGGACTGGTTTTCTATCCACAGTCAATTTTTGTGTTATACTGCATTATAAGTAAGATGTCTGCAAAACAGAGATACATGTTTTAAAATGAGGAGATGAAAAAGGGATGAATAAATCTTAATCAAAAATAGAGCCAGAAGTGAGAAAACATAGAAATGGAAAATTTAAGCAACAAAGCCAAACTACATTGTAAAATGTCTGAAGCAAGCTGCAATAAAAAATAACTTTAAAATCACCACATTTTGAACATATTTGGACTTCAGGCTTCACACCTTATACACATGTTGTAAATGTAGGAAGGACGGTCCTTGGGTGTGTGTGTGGGAACTGTTAACATTTGAATCTGATGATTGTATATCGCGCAGAACTGACCTCTCTGTACTATGCTGTTCTCTGCATCTCCTGGAGTTATAAAAGAAATACCAACATGCAGTAACATGAGAACACTGGCCAAGATTGAAAAAAAAAAACAAAAAACAAACGCGGTCACGTCATGAAGGTATGCAAATGAATATAATGTTGCATTAGTGCAATAATGCTTTCTGAAATGTACAATACAGGTCATAAAATGAATTATTCCAAATGTCATATATACCTAAGTCTCTCTTTTTTGTCAGTGTGGCTTTGACATCATGGATCAGAAGGTGCATACTAATTCAGTGTGAGCAGGAACACTAAAGAATAACTCTGAATAAAAAAAAATTGACATCCACAGTCAGTCACGCACACCACTCACATCCACGTCCACAGTTTTCCCAGTCTCGTTCACGCACAAGATCTGACATGGTTTTCAAATAAAGAGGGGGTGTAACAAAACAAGTTTAT
This sequence comes from Polypterus senegalus, assembly GCF_016835505.1. Taxonomy (NCBI): domain Eukaryota; kingdom Metazoa; phylum Chordata; class Cladistia; order Polypteriformes; family Polypteridae; genus Polypterus; species Polypterus senegalus. The sequence continues at coordinate 197,376,910 of NC_053154.1, forward strand.
ATCACATCTTTATCTGAAAACGTCATCAGATATTGTGGAAGCTTGAACGTGAGTGAGAGAGTAAAACTGAAAAAAAACTTTGACAAGTACTATAAATTGATAGGCGCAAATTAAATGTATGTTTTTATTGTATCATATTAACAATAAGAGGAGCTCACTACTCAAAATGGTAAATTTGGGAAGCAGCTGATATCGAAACTGCGACCTCTTGATTAGAAAGCAGCAGTTCTTAGCATTGCACCATGCAAGCTGTTGTATCAACTGCCTACCGTAACCTGCTTTCTTTTTTCTTTGGTTAAATTCTTGAATAAAAGTGTACTTGTTTTGTTATACTTGTACCTTTTGTGAAAGTGTTTATTTCATTTTTGCATTTCAGGCTTCACACATTATTCATTTCATGTCTACATTTTGTCAATTATTCCTAAAACATGAAAAACATTTCCGTGTTAACAACATTTTTACATAGATTGTTGATGACACAGAACACACATGAGTGAGTACCCATCTTGCACCCAAAAACAAGAAGCTGAGACTCAATACTTTAGCGACACCATTTTTATTCAGCTTAAAACAGGAACCATCCATCCATCCATTATCCAACCCGCTATATCCTAACTACAGGGCCATGGGGGTCTGCTGGAGTCAATCCCAGCCAACACAAGGCAACAAAGCAGGAAAAAAACCCCAGGCGGGGCACCAGCCCACAGCATGGTGCACACACACTAGGGACAATTTAGAACTGGCAATGCACCTAATCTGCATGTCTTTGGGAGGAAACCCACGCAGACACGGGAGAACATGCAAACTCCATGCAGGGAGGACCCGGGAAGCGAACCCGGGTCTCCTAACTGTGAGGCAGCAGCACTACCCACTGCGCCACCCTCAAGTAAATGTAACGGAGTAAATGTAACTCGTTACTACCCACCTCTGCCTGTGTCTGAGTGTGGAATCACAGCTCTACAGCAGCTGATTGGAAAAAGGATTATCGGGATATGCATCTAGAACATACTGCCTCGGCAATCAGATACAGTTGGATAAAATACTCTGAGTGATGCACTGAGAGTAATAACACTAAAGCAGCTATGGTATTTGGAATAGTTTGGCCATTCCGTGGACCATTATGTTGTTACAGGTTGATTGCAATCAGATGCCTTAAACTAATACAAGGTATGCAATTAATTTCAGTGTATTTCATAGGCCACGTCAGGGATGTGAATCTAAAAAATAAAGGGTAACTACAGATAAACCATCGCACTGCTTTGACGCTGGGTGCCTCCAGTTTGCAAAACTCAGCCAAAAACTTGACTACGCAATGGTTTGACCTTTCGTGAGAATGTGCGTGGCTTTACACCCAGTTTAGTTTTTATACATTGTGATGTAAGTGTGAAAATGGGTGTATGCAATATTTTTATGCATACACACTGTTTAGAAATGAGGACACAGGTCTCCAAATGAGGCAATTTATAGGAAAAGACAGGATTTCAATCAGAATTTGACCTAACTACTAAAGAAATGGAACAGTGACATCATTATTATGAACACAGAGAGAACGACAATAAGAACTTAGCCGAACAAATTCACAAGCAGGATGTCCGTAATGCAATAACAGCAGATACCAACACTAGGAGAGACAAAATTATCCATCCTTCCATTATCCAACTCGCTATATCCTAACTACAGGGTCACGGGGGTCTGCTGGAGCCAAATCCAGCCAAAACAGGGCGTAAACCCTGGGCAGGGCGCCAGCCCACCACAGAGACAAAATTATTCACCATAAAAATATAACTTACACATTAAGAGAGTACTATAAGTCCTTATATTCTACTCAATTTAAAGAAGATAAGACACATCTAATGACTACCCAGTGGAATTTTATAAAAAACAATTAATTAAGTTAGTTCCACTATTATTAGCAATGTTTATTGAAGCTAGAGACAGCAGAATTTTACCTGAACCTTTTCACCAAGCATTAATTACTCTCTTTCCTATGGAAAATGAGGACTAATACAATGTGCATCATACAGACCAATCTCATTCCTGAATAATGATGTTAAGATACTCTCCAAAGTTCTAGCCAGAAGGATTGAGAAAGTGCTTCCTTCTGTAATATCAAAAGACCAAATGGATTTATTAAAGACAAACACTTAACTTCTAACTTTTGACATTTATTTAATACTAGCAAAATACCCGCGCTTCGCAGCGGAGAAGTAGTGTGTTAAAGAAGCAATGAAAAAGAAAAGGAATCATTTGGAAAATAACGTAACATGATTGTCAATGTAATTGTTTTGTCACTGTTGTGAGTGATGAGTGTTGTTGTCATATATATATATTTACACACACACACATAAACATATATATATATATACATATCTATACATATACACATATATACATATATATATATCTACATATATACACATACATATACACACACACATAAATACATACACACATACATACATACACACACATATATACACACAAATACATATATATATATATACATACATACACACACACATATATAAACATATATATACATATACATACATATCTACATATATACACACACAGCTATTTCGTATCAGTGCAATACACTGCTTGTTAAAACGGATAACTCCCGATCTTACGTGCAAGTCTGCGTGGATATTATGAACTATCGTATTTGTTCAAGTTCTATTTAAATTTTAAATAGAAGGAATTTTTATTTAGTCGACAGAAATATCTTTGGTAGGAATGGTAAAAACAGACAGGAATATTATTCGTGAATAAATCAACTCAAACCTTAAACAACTTATAATATTTTGCTCTCCATAAAAATATATCCTGTCTAAATTATACAAGTTAGAAATAAAGTAAACGTTAAAAGAACAAACATTCAAATTTCTTTACTCTTATGTAATTTTATATAAAAAATAAACTTAGATTTTAAATATCCCAAAAGATTTTGCTCTCCATAAAATACATATATCCTGTCAAAATTATACAAATTCAAATATGAACATGCTGCATAACAAAACCTGGAAATATAAATAAAATGTGTTCCTTTCAGCAATAACAAATCAAATCATTCAGTTGTCTTTGCTCATATGTCATTTTAGAGCTGGACGCCTGGCATCTTTTTGGCCACAAGTTCGTTTCTGTTTGGTGTGAGGTTCTGTGTTGTGGAGATTCTCAGGATGGATTGCAGGTGCTCATCAGTGAGGTGACTCCTGTGTGCTGTTTTGTTAGTCTTTATCACTGAGAAGAGCTTCTCACACAGATATGTGCTACCAAACATGCACAAGGTTCGAGCCGCATGTAGACGGACTTTTTTTGTTCTTCAAAGTCACCAAAGCGCCGTGCAAGCTCAGTGCGCTCAGTTTATCAGCAAAGTGCGTATTTGGGAACACCGTAGTGACGACTTGGTTTAACATTACTTGGCAACAGGGAAAGTGGTGCATTTGTGTCTCCCATAAAAGCAGCTTCACTTGAAATCACTTTGTGATTGTGCACGGGTAAAAACGTCCGCTGAAGTGTCAGATTCTTATTTAATTATGCTGCTTTCTGTATCTTCTGCATTGCATTCAGGTTACCCTGATGTTTTGTCTCATAGTGCCGTCTTAGATTAAATTCTGTAATTACAGCCACATTAGCTCCACAAATGAGACACACGGGTTCAGTAAACATATACTCAGCCTCCCATCGGTTTTAAAGGCTCTATTTTCAGAATCAACTTTTCTCTTCAGCATCGTGTGAGCTAGCTTCGCAATAACTTGCAGCATCATAAGGTAGACTTGATTAACGCGGTAAGTGTTCGGCAAGGCACCTGAAGCGCTGCATTATGGGATCTGTAGTTTATTGTGTTACCAGCACTTCATATACCCGGGCTTTAATAACAATAATACAGTATATAAAATGATCTCGGGCGGATATAATTACACACGGGCGGATGTGGCCGCTGCCCTTGAGTTTGACACATATGGACTAAATAGAACTTGAAAAGATATATTTTTCAAATGTGATCGCAATTCAGATAGAGTTGACGCAGCACTACAGCCTGCATGCCTCAATAAGTCATCCTCCCTCGCTCTTACTTTTTTACCGTTCATCTAATGAATACACTGAGTATGGCTTTACCAAAACAATCATTGATGGCGAATAAAGTATCCATTATTCGAGTATGTAGATCGGGATATATATATATACATATATATATACCCACGTATCGCAGCGGAGAAGTAGTGTGTTAAAAAAGCTAGAACAAGAAAAGGGAACATTTTAAAAATAACGTAACATGACTGTCAATATACAGTATTTGTTTTGTGAGTGTTACTGAGTGTTGCTGTCATCAAGGATTTGATTATCATTATTTCTTTCAATCAGGTTCGTATTTGTAGGATGTGTTGTGTTCAAGTTACATTCCGTGTTTGTCAATCGTTGTAAAGATGACAGGTTTCATTCATCGATTCGTTTCTTACTGCATCAATAAACAGCTCGTCTTCTTCTTTATCTGAGACCTGACACACTGCATGCACGGGTTTTTTACACTGTCTTCCTTTAGCGGGACATTGACTTTTTCCAACGTGTGCTTTGTTTCCGCAGTAGCTGGATTTATGAATATGCTTGTATGTATCAGACGCTTCATATTTTTTGCTGCCTTTTCAATTGTGTAATTCGGTTTTGTTCAGCTCTTTGGAACTGTTGCTTTTATCTGTGCACTGCGTCAGTTCACGTGAGCCACTCGGTGTACATGCATCGAAGGTTCCCAGCTGTGCTGGTGCCATCTCGTGCTATGTCCATGGCTGTATTTAATGTTACCTTAGTCCTTTCTCTCGCAGTTTCGCTGAGTTTGTGTCAAACACCACCCTGACCATCTCATCTTCCTCTCCATAAGCACAGTCCTTCACCCGTGAATATTTACCCGTGGCAGTTTGCTATTGGATTGCCGCTGACGGACGGCCTTATATGGGCAGGCACTAAATTACAAACGCCAGCGCAGCCTGTCTATGAACTTAATTTAAAGTGTAGGTTTACATCGTGCTTTGTTTCCGAAGTAGCAGAACTCATGAATATGGTTGTATATGTCACTCGCTCGCTTCTTATTGTTTCGCTGCCTTCTCAATTATATATGTTTTCTTCAGCGCTTTTTTGAGGTCTTCCTGGTTTTCTATGTACTGCGTGATTACGTGGGAGGCGTGATGATGTCACACGAAACTCCGCCCCCACAGCGTTGAAGCTCATCTCCATTACAGTAAATGGAGAAAAACTGCTTCCAGTTATGACCATTACGCGTAGAATTTCGATATAAAACCTGCCCAACTTTTGTAAGGAAGCTGTAAGGAATGAACCTGCCAAATTTCAGCCTTCCACCCACACGGGAAGTTGGAGAATTAGTGATGAGTCAGTGAGTGAGTGAGTGAGTGAGTGAGTGAGGGCTTTGCCTTTTATTAGTATAGATAAATAAATTCAATTCTAGCACCTCTGACATCTTTTTATCTTTAGGTGCAGAAAAAACATTTGATATGGTTGAATGGGACTACCTATTCACCACATTGCACACATTTGGGTTTGACCCAAACATATGAGCATGGATCAAACTAATCTATGCTAGTCCAGAAGCCTTAGTTTGTATTAACAACATTATTACAGATTACTTCAAACTGGAATGTGGTACTCGACAAGGATGCCCCTTATCACCTTTGCTCTTTGCAGTCTCCACTTAACTGTTGGCTGTATACTTTTGAAATCCATCAGAGATAAATGGGATTTTCAGAAAAGGACTTGAACAGAAAATATTACTATATGCAGATGATATGGTACTGTATATATCTGACCCACAAAATTATGTGCCAGTAGTCCTAAAAGCATTAACAAATTTTCAAAATTTACCTAAATTCAAAATCAATTTGAATTAAAGTTTGCTTTTTCCAGTGAATTTTCTAGCGCACAATATCGGACTGAACACTTTTCTGTTTATCTTACCATATCAGTTTAAATATCTATGGGTAAATATCACAAATAAATGTAAAGCTCTTTTTCAACAAAAGTTAGCTGTCTGCATGGAAAAAGTTAAAAATTTTTCATTAGCAGGGAGAATCAACATTATTAAGATGACCATCCTTCCCAAGCTTCTCTTCCTATTTCAAACTATACCCTTATACATTAACAAATCATTTTTTAAGAAACTAGATTCAACCATAATCTCATGTATTTGGAATTCAAAACAACCACATGTCCAAAGGGTGACTGTACAATAACCTAAAGCAGAAGAGGGCATGGCTATACCTAACGTTCAGATTTTTTTACTGGGAGGCAAATACACAAACTATAAAGACCTAGGGCCTCATGTGTAAACGGTGCGTACGCACAAAAATGTTGAGTGCATCCGTTTCCACGTTAACATCATGATGTATAAAAACTAAACTTGGTGTAAAGCCACACACATTTTCACTCCATTTCATGTGTATGCAAGTTCTACAGTCGGTTTTGCAAATTGGCGGCACCCAGCGTCAAAGCAGTACTATTGTTCCTGTGTGGTTTCCCTTTATTTTTTAGATTCACATCCCTGATGAGGCTTTATCAAATACCCTGAAATTAACCGCATATCGTTTTTTAGTTCAAGACATCTGATTGTAATCAACCGAATGGCCAAACTATTCCAAATTCCATAGGCACTTTAGTGTTGTTACTCTCAGTGCACCACTTGGAGTAATTTAATTTAATTTCTGTCATCATGAAAATTATATCAAGTATTCATCTTTGTATTTAAATTGTTCAGAGAGCTGTAACATCTTGAATGTAATAATGTATTCTGTGTCCTGTTGGCGTAAGAGAAAGCCTATTTAAGAGGCATGTAGTGATTCACAGACGTAGGGCACATAGAAGAACACATACCTGTAGAATATGGACCATTTAATGTGCTACTTTAGATATGATGGGATCTGAGAAACTCTAGTAAATTAAACATTGATTTTAAGATGAAATTTTTGACATTCTAATTTAATGACATGCGGTGGACCGGCTGGGACACCTCTTCTGCATATGGTCTGGGGGAACAGGCATGGGCTATATTATACCTCCCTCGGGACGCTAAATGGGAGGGTGACTTGAATACCCACAGGGTCCCATGGGAGATGGAGCTCTCTTCGGCCCTGTTGGGGTCCAGGGGTGCCACAAGGGGTCGCTGCAGTGGCTCCTGAGCCTTTTTGGCGGTTCTCCCACCACACCCAGAAGTGCAGCTAGAAATGAGCAGTCAAGCACCTGAAGCACTTCCGGGTGGCTTATAAAGGGAGCCAGCAGCCACTAATCCAGGAGCCAGAGTCGGGAGGAGGGAGATGAAGCTTGCCAGGAGGAGTGCTGGAGGAGAAAGAAAGAGAAAGAGAGAGAAGAGAAGATAAAGAATTGTGTTTTGGTGTTGGGACTGTTGTGGTTGTGCTTGTGGGAACGGGGAAGACATTTCCACAAGGGGGGAAAAAAGAAAATAAAAGCCCTGTGTTCTTTGAACTTGTGTCATACGTCTGTCTGTGTCAGGGCTCACCTTTACAGACAAAATAAAGAAAGGGATTAAAGTGGAAATTTCAAGATTAAAGTTGACATTTTGAGCCTTTTTTCCACTGTGTCCCGATTTTTTTTCTTTTCTCAATGTTTTATACATGCTTTAATTTCTATCATCATGAAAATATCAAGTATGTATCCTGTTGGCATAAGAGAAAGCCTATTTAAGAAGCACGTAGTGATTCATACGCATAAGAGAACATAGAATAACACATAGAATACAAAGCATTTAATGTGCTACTTTAGTTACGATGGGATTTGAGAAACTATTAAATTAAACAGTTTTAAGATGAAGTTTATGATGTTCTGCTTTAATGACAAAATAAACTATGTGATTAAAGTGAAAATTATTACCTTAATACGCTTCCATATGAAACTTAGACTGTGGGCTACGACTCGCCTTTTCACGGCAACTTTGATATCTGACCACTTCTTGTTTACAACCCCAATTCCAATGAAGCTGGAACGTTGTGTAAAACGTAAATAAAAACAGAATACAATGATTTGCAAATCCTGTTCAACTTATATTCAATTGAATACACTACGAAGACAAGATATCTAATGTTCAAACTGATAAACTTTATTGTTGTTTTGTAAATCTTAACTCATTTCGAATTTGATGCCTGCAACACGTTCCAAAAAAGCTGGGACAGAGGCAGCAAAAGACTGGGAAACTTGAGGAATATTCAAAAAACACCTGTTTTGAACATTCCACAGGTGAACAGGTTAATGTGAAACAGGTGTTTGTCATGATTGGGTATAAAAGGAGCATCCCCAAAAGGCTCAGTCGTTCACAAGTTAGGATGGGGCGAGGTTCACCATTTTGTGAACAACTTCGTGGGCAAATAGTCCAGCAGATTAAGAACAACATTTCTCAATGTACAATTGCAAGGAATCTAGGGATTTCATCATCTACTGTCCATAATATCATCAAAAGATTCAGAGAATCTGGAGAAATCTCTACACGTAAGTGGCAAGGCCAAATACCAACACTGGATGCCTGTGACCTTCGATCCCTCAGGCGGCACTACATTAAAAACGGACATCATTCTGTAAAGGATATAACCACATGGGCTCAGGAATACTTCAGGAATACTTCAGAAAACCATTGTCAGTTAACATAGTTAGTCACTACATCTACAAGTGCAAGTTAAAACTCTACCATGCAAAGCGAAAGTAATATATCAACAACACCCAGAAACGCCGCCAGCTTCTCTGGGCCCGAGCTCATCTAAGATGGACTGACGCAAAGTGGAAAAGTGTGCTGTGGTCTGACGAGTCCACATTTGAAATTGTTTTTGGAAATCATGGATGTTGTGTCCTCCAGGCCAAAGAGGAAAAGGACCATCTGGATTATCGGCGCAAAGTTCAAAATCCTGCATCTGTGATGGTATGAGGGTGTGTTATTGCCCATGGCATGGGTAACTTGCACATATGTGAAGGCACCATTAATGCTGAAAGGTACATGCAGGTTTTGGAGCAACATATGCTGCCATCCAAGTGACGTCTTTGTCAGGGACATCTCTGCTTATTTCAGCAGGACAATGCGAAGCCACATTCTGCATGTGTTACAACAGCGTGGCTTCGTAGTAAAAGAGTGCAGGTACTAGACTGGCCTGCCTGCAGTCCAGACCTGTCTCCCATTAAAAATGTGTGGCGCATTATGAAGCGCAAAATACGACAACGGAGACCCCGGACTGTTGAGCCACTGAAGTTGTACATCAAGCAAGAATGGGAAAGAATTCCACCTACACAGCTTCAACAATTAGTGTCCTCAGTTCCCAAATGCTTATTGAGTGTTGTTAAAAGGAAAGGTGATATACCACAGTGGTAAATTCAAAATGAGTGATTTGCAATAACAACAATAAAGTTTATCAGTTTGAACATTCTATATCTTTTCTTTGTAGTATATTCAATTGAGTATAGGTTGAAAAGGATTTGCAAATCATTGTATTCTGTTTTTATTTACGTTTTACATAACGTCCCAACTTCATTGGAATTGGGGTTGTAGTTCAGGCACTGTGTGACTTTCTGAACTTGAACTTTTGAGTTTCTCCACCACTCTGTCACTTGATCAACTTCTTTTTGTTGTTTATATCACTACTTAAACCAACAAATAGTAGATTTTTCCTTTCCTCTACTTGGTATTCGCTGCAAATGTTCTTTTTCGCCGTGCTTTTGCCATTGTCTTTTCAAACCATAAGGGGTTATTTATATTGATTTGCATATTCAAAAAGGCATAATTCTGGGAGTAGTTGGGGTGGAGCGGTAGGCGAGTGATTGAGTGTTACTTTTCAAAGCTGACTGGGATTTATGGAGCGGAAGAACATGGAAGTTGGTGTACGCACAGATTTATGCATCCACTTTTGTTTACGGCATGTTTTATTGTGAATTGTATGCAGATCGTTATACATAAGGCCCCTTTACATCGACACAAATTGATTAATATACTGTACACAAGCCTGGCCTGCAATAGAAATAAAATCTTGTAGTACTGCTCTGTGCCCTAGTTAATACAAACTACTTTCATTGCACTAATAAGCCAATTCTCTCAGAATATGGAACCAATGTAGGAAGCTCTTTAAGACAGAGAAGCTTTTCTACCATCTCAAACATACACAGTATTTATTGTTTGGAAAGTGTCTGGGATTAAAACACTTAGAGACTTGTAAATAGATAATGTTTTTGCATCCTACGAAAAATTATGCTTCAAATTTAACTTCTCATTAATATAATTCTGACACTACTTTCAGGCTGGAATCTTTGCTAAACAGAATCTGCCCAGTTTTCCTTACCTGCCACCTAGATATATTCCAGAAGAAATATAGATCGGCCTTGAAGACTGAGATAGCATCTCTACAATTTTAAAAATATTTGAAAATCTCTTCCTTTCAAAGATCCTAGAGTACAGGATGGGCCATTTATATGGATACACCTTAATAAAATGGGAATTGTTGCTGATATTAACTTCCTGTTTGTGGCACATTAGTATATGTGAGGGGGAAACTTTTCAAGATGGGTGGTGACCATGGTGGCCATTTGGAAGTCAGCCATTTTGGATCCAACTTTTGTTTTTTCAATAGGAAGAGGGTCATGTGACACATCAAACTTATTGGGAATTTCACAAGAAAAACAATGGTGTGCTTGGTTTTAACGTAACTTTATTCTTTCATGAGTTATTTACAAGTTTCTCTTTGTTTACAGCCATTGACATGTCGCAGAGGTTAACACGTGAGGAGCGGATAGAAATTGTGTTGATGTCTGGTGAATGCAGTAACCGGTCATTGCAGCAGATTTCAATGCAAGACACCCTACGAGACCACCCATCTCCCATGCTACAGTTAGCAAACTGCTTGCTAAGTTTCGTGAAACTGGTTCAGTGTTGGATTTGCCAAAATGTGGACGCATGAAAACTGTCACTAATGAAGAAACATCAGTGGCTGTCCTAGCTTCATTCAGCAAGAGCCCACAGCGTAGCACTCGCCACATGTCACTGGAGAGTGGCATTAGTCGAACATCCCTTCAGCGGATATTAGCTACTCACAAATGGCACCCTTACAAACTCCAGCTACTGCAGCATCTCAACGAGGATGACCCAGATCGCGCACTGAATTTGCAGAATGGGCAAAACAAAATTGGAACAGGACCCTCAGTTTACACAGAAGATTTTGTTCAGTGATGAGGCAAACTTTTATGTGAATGGTGAAGTTAACAAACAAAACCACCACTATTGGTCTGACACTAACCCACATTGGATAGATCCCTCCAAGACTGTTGGAACAAAAAAATTGATGGCATGGTGTGGTATATGGGGTACAAAGATAGTGGGGCCATTCTTCATCAATGGAAACCTCAAGGCCACTGGATATGCGAAATTGCTACATGATGTGTTTCCCTCTTTATGCACTGAAGCTGGCACGTTCCCTGAGTTTTTCCAGCTAGATGGTGCACCACCACATTATGGGTGTCAGGTCCGAGCATTCCTAGATGAACAGTTTCCTGGAAAGTGGATTGGTCGTTGTGGGCCAGTTGAATGGCCCCCAAGGTCTCCCGATCTGACCCCCTTAGACTTTTATCTTTGGGGTCATCTGAAGGCAATTGTCTATGCTGTGAAGATACGAGATGTGCAGCACCTGAAACTACGGATACTGGAAGCCTGTGCTAGCATTTCTCCTGCGGTGTTGCTATCAGTGTGTGAAGAGTGGGAGAAGAGGGTTGCATTGACAATACAACACAATGGGCAGCACATTGAACACATTTTATAAGTGGTCAGAAACTTGTAAATAACTCATGAAAGAATAAAGTTACGTTAAAACCAAGCACACCATTGTTTTTCTTGTGAAATTCCAAATAAGTTTGATGTGTCACATGACCCTCTTCCTATTGAAAAAACAAAAGTTGGATCCAAAATGGCCGACTTCCAAATGGCCACCATGGTCACCACCCATCTTGAAAAGTTTCCCCCCTCACATATACTAATGTGCCACAAACAGGAAGTTAATATCACCAACCATTCCCATTTTATTAAGGTGTATCCATATAAATGGCCCACCCTGTACTTTGATGAAAGGATCTGTCACTTAATATTTCAGAAAAGAAGTGGAAAACAGTCACGCACAGAATACACAATACACTCTAGCTCCATATGTGCAAAGCATTCAATCAATTAACTTAAAACGTTTTATTGAGCACATTTATCTCATTAAAAATTATCCAAAAATGTTTCCAGGGCAACATTCAACTTGTGAACATTGCAATCTAGTTCCAGTCTCACTGGGCTTCATGTTCTGGGCATGCACCAAATTAACATTTTTAGCACCAGAGAGCCGTGATGTCACAATCACTCCAAACCCATTAACAGCTGTCTTTGGTGTGCTCCCTGACAGGCTTAAAGTGGACAAAGACAAACAAACTGTTACCTCACCACTAGTATTAAGAGTTATCTTACTCAGCTGGAAGAATCCCACCCCAACACTTTTAAGTGAGTGGGCAACTGATGATCTATGCTATATGAAATTGGAAAAATATCAAATTCTCACTTAGAGGATCTGTTCAAATCTTTTTAAACATATGTCAGGATCTAATCAATAACATATTAGAATAAGCTTCCATTTGAGGAAAAAGGATGCTCTTCCTTTCTTGTTGCTTTTATAGAGTTGCTTTGGTTGTTGGCTCTTTTCTCTTTCTCTTGGGTGGGGTGGAATTTTGCTTTGCTTTGTTAAATTTGATTTGATTATATGAAATGTTATCTGCTTCTAATTAAAATCAATTCAACATATATAAATGAAAGACCTGTGTGTGTGCGTGTGTATGTTTGTGTGTGTATCGAGGAGTTCGCTCTGCTCACATTCAACCACAGCCATGCACAACCAATGTGCATGCATGCACTTTTACATTTTTTCAGCGCTTGCTACAAAAGACCTGTGTGCACCACCATGCAACAATGACGTGGTGCTAATAACACATATGAAGACACAAAACTTCAAGACAAAGTAATCTCTGTGGCTCAACAATGTGCAAGTGAAACACCTCAGCATTGTCTTTCTGGAGGTACAGTATTTTCTTGAGACAAAGATTA